>NW_027617319.1:0-126674 GCF_964187855.1 Myxine glutinosa
TTTTTCAACACTATCACAAGTGCAAAAAGTGTTTTTTCCACACTAATGCAAGTGCAAAAGTGGTTTCCTGCACCAACTCAAGTGCGAAAAGTGGTTTTTCAACACTAACACAAGTGCCAAAAGTGGTTTTTCAACACTATCACAAGTGCAAAAAGTGTTTTTTCCACACTAATACAAGTGCAAAAGTGGTTTCCTGCACCAACATAAGTGCGAAAAGTGGTTTTTCAACACTAACACAAGTGCGAAAAGTGGTTTTTCAACACTATAACAAGTGCAAAAAGTGTTTTTTCCACACTAATACAAGTGCAAAAGTGGTTTCCTGCACCAACACAAGTGCGAAAAGTGGTTTTTCAACACTAACACAAGTGCGAAAAGTGGTTTTTCAACACTAACACAAGTGCGAAAAGTGGTTTTTCCACAATAATACAAGTGCAAAAGTGGTTTCCTGCACCAACACCAGTGCGAAAAGTGGTTTTTCAACACTAACACAAGTGCGAAAAGTGGTTTTTCCACACTAACACAAGTGCAAAAGTGGTTTCCTGCACCAACACAAGTGCGAAAAGTGGTTTTTCAACACTAACACAAGTGCGAAAAGTGGTTTTTCAACACTATCACAAGTGCAAAAAGTGTTTTTTCCACACTAATACAAGTGCAAAAGTGGTTTCCTGCACCAACACAAGTGCGAAAAGTGGTTTTTCAACACTAACACAAATGCAAAAAGTGGTTTTTCAACACTAACACAAGTGCGAAAAGTGGTTTTTCAACACTAACACAGGTGTGAAAAGTGGTTTTTCCACACTAATACAAGTACAAAAGTGGCTTCCTGCACCAACACAAGTGCGAAAAGTGGTTTTTCAACACCAACACAAGTGCGAAAAGTGGTTTTTCAACACTAACACAAGTGCGAAAAGTGGTTTTTCAACACTATCACAAGTGCAAAAAGTGTTTTTCCCACACTAATACAAGTGAAAAAGTGGTTTCCTGCACCAACACAAGTGCGAAAAGTGGTTTTTCAACACTAACACAAGTGCGAAAAGTGGTTTTTCAACACTATCACAAGTGCAAAAAGTGTTTTTTCCACACTAATACAAGTGCAAACGTGGTTTCCTGCACCAACACAAGTGCGAAAAGTGGTTTTTCAACACTAACACAAGTGCGAAAAGTGGTTTTTCAACACTAACACAAGTGCGAAAAGTGGTTTTTCAACACTAACACAAGTGTGAAAAGTAGTTTTTCCACACTCATACAAGTGCAAAAGTGGTTTCCTGCACCAACACAAGTGCGAAAAGTGGTTTTTCAACACTAACACAAGTGCGAAAAGTGGTTTTTCAACACTAACACAAGTGCGAAAAGTGGTTTTTCAACACTATCACAAGTGCAAAAGGTGTTTTTTCCACACTAATACAAGTGCAAAAGTGGTTTCCTGCACCAACACAAGTGCGAAAAGTGGTTTTTCAACACTAACACAAGTGCGAAAAGTGGTTTTTCAACACTATCACAAGTGCAAAAAGTGTTTTTTCCACACTAATACAAGTGCAAACGTGGTTTCCTGCACCAACACAAGTGCGAAAAGTGGTTTTTCAACACTAACACAAGTGCGAAAAGTGGTTTTTCAACACTAACACAAGTGCGAAAAGTGGTTTTTCAACACTATCACAAGTGCAAAAAGTGTTTTTTCCACACTAATACAAGTGCAAACGTGGTTTCCTGCACCAACACAAGTGCGAAAAGTGGTTTTTCAACACTAACACAAGTGCGAAAAGTGGTTTTTCAACACTAAAACAAGTGCGAAAAGTGGTTTTTCAACACTAACACAAGTGTGAAAAGTAGTTTTTCCACACTCATACAAGTGCAAAAGTGGTTTCCTGCACCAACACAAGTGCGAAAAGTGGTTTTTCAACACTAACACAAGTGCGAAAAGTGGTTTTTCAACACTAACACAAGTGCGAAAAGTGGTTTTTCAACACTATCACAAGTGCAAAAGGTGTTTTTTCCACACTAATACAAGTGCAAAAGTGGTTTCCTGCACCAACACAAGTGCGAAAAGTGGTTTTTCAACACTAACACAAGTGCCAAAAGTGGTTTTTCAACACTATCACAAGTGCAAAAAGTGTTTTTTCCACACTAATACAAGTGCAAAAGTGGTTTCCTGCACCAACACAAGTGCGAAAAGTGGTTTTTCAACACTAACACAAGTGCGAAAAGTGGTTTTTCAACACTATCACAAGTGCAAAAAGTGTTTTTTCCACACTAATACAAGTGCAAAAGTGGTTTCCTGCACCAACACAACTGCGAAAAGTGGTTTTTCAACACTAACACAAGTGCGAAAAGTGGTTTTTCAACACTATCACAAGTGCAAAAAGTGGTTTTTTCCACACTAATACAAGTGCAAAAGTGGTTTCCTGCACCAACACAAGTGCGAAAAGTGGTTTTTCAACACTATCACAAGTGCAAAAAGTGTTTTTTCCACACTAATACAAGTGCAAAAGTGGTTTCCTGCACCAACACAGGTGCGAAAAGTGGTTTTTCAACACTAACACAAGTGCGAAAAGTGGTTTTTCAACACTAACACAAGTGCGAAAAGTGGTTTTTCCACACTAATACAAGTGCAAAAGTGGTTTCCTGCACCAACACAATTGCGAAAAGTGGTTTTTCAACACGAACACAAGTGCGAAAAGTGGTTTTTCAACACTAACACAAGTGCGAAAAGTGGTTTTTCAACACTAACACAAGTGCGAAAAGTGGTTTTTCCACACTAATACAAGTGCAAAAGTGGTTTCCTGCACCAACACAAGTGCGAAAAGTGGTTTTTCAACACTAACACAAGTGCGAAAAGTGGTTTTTCAACACTATCACAAGTGCAAAAAGTGTTTTTTCCACACTAATACAAGTGCAAAAGTGGTTTCCTGCACCAACACAAGTGCGAAAATTGGTTTTTCAACACTAACACAAGTGCGAAAAGTGGTTTTTCAACACTAACACAAGTGCGAAAAGTGGTTTTTCAACACTAACACAGGTGCGAAAAGTGGTTTTTCCACACTAATACAAGTGGTTTTTCAACACTAACACAGGTGCGAAAAGTGGTTTTTCCACACTAATACAAGTGCAAAAAGTGTTTTTTCCACACTAATACAAGTGCAAAAGTGGTTTCCTGCACCAACACAAGTGCGAAAAGTGGTTTTTCAACACTAATACAAGTGCAAAAGTGGTTTCCTGCACCAACACAGGTGCGAAAAGTGGTTTTTCAACACTAACACAAGTGCGAAAAGTGGTTTTTCAACACTAACACAAGTGCGAAAAGTGGTTTTTCCACACTAATACAAGTGCAAAAGTGGTTTCCTGCACCAACACAATTGCGAAAAGTGGTTTTTCAACACGAACACAAGTGCGAAAAGTGGTTTTTCAACACTAACACAAGTGCGAAAAGTGGTTTTTCAACACTAACACAAGTGCGAAAAGTGGTTTTTCCACACTAATACAAGTGCAAAAGTGGTTTCCTGCACCAACACAAGTGCGAAAAGTGGTTTTTCAACACTAACACAAGTGCGAAAAGTGGTTTTTCAACACTATCACAAGTGCAAAAAGTGTTTTTTCCACACTAATACAAGTGCAAAAGTGGTTTCCTGCACCAACACAAGTGCGAAAATTGGTTTTTCAACACTAACACAAGTGCGAAAAGTGGTTTTTCAACACTAACACAAGTGCGAAAAGTGGTTTTTCAACACTAACACAGGTGCGAAAAGTGGTTTTTCCACACTAATACAAGTGGTTTTTCAACACTAACACAGGTGCGAAAAGTGGTTTTTCCACACTAATACAAGTGCAAAAAGTGTTTTTTCCACACTAATACAAGTGCAAAAGTGGTTTCCTGCACCAACACAAGTGCGAAAATTGGTTTTTCAACACTAACACAAGTGCGAAAAGTGGTTTTTCAACACTAACACAAGTGCGAAAAGTGTTTTTTCCACACTAATACAAGTGCAAAAGTGGTTTCCTGCACCAACACAAGTGCGAAAAGTGGTTTTTCAACACTAACACAAGTGCGAAAAGTGTTTTTTCCACACTAATACAAGTGCAAAAGTGGTTTCCTGCACCAACACAAGTGCGAAAAGTGGTTTTTCAACACTAACACAAGTGCGAAAAGTGGTTTTTCAACACTAACACAAGTGCGAAAAGTGGTTTTTCAACACTAACACAAGTGCGAAAAGTGTTTTTTCCACACTAATACAAGTGCAAAAGTGGTTTCCTGCACCAACACAAGTGCGAAAAGTGGTTTTTCAACACTAACACAAGTGCGAAAAGTGGTTTTTCAACACTAACACAAGTGCGAAAAGTGGTTTTTCAACACTAACACAAGTGTGAAAAGTGGTTTTTCCACACTAATACAAGTGCAAAAGTGGTTTCCTGCACCAACACAAGTGCGAAAAGTGGTTTTTCAACACTAACACAAGTGCGAAAAGTGGTTTTTCAACACTAACATAAGTCCGAAAAGTGGTTTTTCAACACTATCACAAGTGCAAAAAGTGTTTTTTCCACACTAATGCAAGTGCAAAAGTGGTTTCCTGCACCAACACAAGTGCGAAAAGTGGTTTTTCAACACTAACACAAGTGCCAAAAGTGGTTTTTCAACACTATCACAAGTGCAAAAAGTGTTTTTTCCACACTAATACAAGTGCAAAAGTGGTTTCCTGCACCAACATAAGTGCGAAAAGTGGTTTTTCAACACTAACACAAGTGCGAAAAGTGGTTTTTCAACACTATAACAAGTGCAAAAAGTGTTTTTTCCACACTAATACAAGTGCAAAAGTGGTTTCCTGCACCAACACAAGTGCGAAAAGTGGTTTTTCAACACTAACACAAGTGCGAAAAGTGGTTTTTCAACACTAACACAAGTGCGAAAAGTGGTTTTTCCACAATAATACAAGCGCAAAAGTGGTTTCCTGCACCAACACCAGTGCGAAAAGTGGTTTTTCAACACTAACACAAGTGCGAAAAGTGGTTTTTCCACACTAACACAAGTGCAAAAGTGGTTTCCTGCACCAACACAAGTGCGAAAAGTGGTTTTTCAACACTAATACAAGTGCGAAAAGTGGTTTTTCAACACTATCACAAGTGCAAAAAGTGTTTTTTCCACACTAATACAAGTGCAAAAGTGGTTTCCTGCACCAACACAAGTGCGAAAAGTGGTTTTTCAACACTAACACAAGTGCGAAAAGTGGTTTTTCAACACTAACACAAGTGCGAAAAGTGGTTTTTTCACACTATCACAAGTGCAAAAAGTGTTTTTTCCACACTAATACAAGTGCAAAAGTGGTTTCCTGCACCAACACAAGTGCGAAAATTGGTTTTTCAACACCAACACAAGTGCGAAAAGTGGTTTTTCAACACTAACACAAGTGCGAAAAGTGGTTTTTCAACACTATCACAAGTGCAAAAAGTGTTTTTTCCACACTAATACAAGTGCAAAAGTGGTTTCCTGCACCAACACAAGTGCGAAAAGTGGTTTTTCAACACTAACACAAGTGCGAAAAGTGGTTTTTCAACACTATCACAAGTGCAAAAAGTGTTTTTTCCACACTAATACAAGTGCAAACGTGGTTTCCTGCACCAACACAAGTGCGAAAAGTGGTTTTTCAACACTAACACAAGTGCGAAAAGTGGTTTTTCAACACTAACACAAGTGCGAAAAGTGGTTTTTCAACACTAACACAAGTGTGAAAAGTGGTTTTTCCACAGTAATACAAGTGCAAAAGTGGTTTCCTGCACCAACACAAGTGCGAAAAGTGGTTTTTCAACACTAACACAAGTGCGAAAAGTGGTTTTTCAACACTAACACAAGTGCGAAAAGTGGTTTTTCAACACTATCACAAGTGCAAAAGGTGTTTTTTCCACACTAATACAAGTGCAAAAGTGGTTTCCTGCACCAACACAAGTGCGAAAAGTGGTTTTTCAACACTAACACAAGTGCCAAAAGTGGTTTTTCAACACTATCACAAGTGCAAAAAGTGTTTTTTCCACACTAATACAAGTGCAAAAGTGGTTTCCTGCACCAACACAAGTGCGAAAAGTGGTTTTTCAACACTAACACAAGTGCAAAAGTGGTTTCCTGCACCAACACAACTGCGAAAAGTGGTTTTTCAACACTAACACAAGTGCGAAAAGTGGTTTTTCAACACTATCACAAGTGTAAAAAGTGGTTTTTTCCACACTAATACAAGTGCAAAAGTGGTTTTCTGCACCAACACAAGTGCGAAAAGTGGTTTTTCAACACTATCACAAGTGCAAAAAGTGTTTTTTCCACACTAATACAAGTGCAAAAGTGGTTTCCTGCACCAACACAGGTGCGAAAAGTGGTTTTTCAACACTAACACAAGTGCGAAAAGTGGTTTTTCAACACTAACACAAGTGCGAAAAGTGGTTTTTCCACACTAATACAAGTGCAAAAGTGGTTTCCTGCACCAACACAAGTGCGAAAAGTGGTTTTTCAACACGAACACAAGTGCGAAAAGTGGTTTTTCAACACTAACACAAGTGCGAAAAGTGGTTTTTCAACACTAACACAAGTGCGAAAAGTGGTTTTTCCACACTAATACAAGTGCAAAAGTGGTTTCCTGCACCAACACAAGTGCGAAAAGTGGTTTTTCAACACCAACACAAGTGCGAAAAGTGGTTTTTCAACACTAACACAAGTGCGAAAAGTGGTTTTTCAACACTATCACAAGTGCAAAAAGTGTTTTTCCCACACTAATACAGTGCAAAAGTGGTTTCCTGCACCAACACAAGTGCGAAAAGTGGTTTTTCAACACTAACACAAGTGCGAAAAGTGGTTTTTCAACACTATCACAAGTGCAAAAAGTGTTTTTTCCACACTAATACAAGTGCAAAAGTGGTTTCCTGCACCAACACAAGTGCGAAAAGTGGTTTTTCAACACTAACACAAGCGCGAAAAGTGGTTTTTCAACACTAACACAAGTGCGAAAAGTGGTTTTTCAACACTAACACAAGTGCGAAAAGTGGTTTTTCCACATTAATACAAGTGCAAAAGTGGTTTCCTGCACCAACACAAGTGCGAAAAGTGGTTTTTCAACACTAACACAAGTGCGAAAAGTGGTTTTTCAACACTAACACAAGTGCGAAAAGTGGTTTTTTCACACTATCACAAGTGCAAAAAGTGTTTTTTCCACACTAATACAAGTGCAAAAGTGGTTTCCTGCACCAACACAAGTGCGAAAATTGGTTTTTCAACACTAACACAAATGCAAAAAGTGGTTTTTCAACACTAACACAAGTGCGAAAAGTGGTTTTTCAACACTAACACAGGTGTGAAAAGTGGTTTTTCCACACTAATACAAGTACAAAAGTGGTTTCCTGCACCAACACAAGTGCGAAAAGTGGTTTTCCTGCACCAACACAAGTGCGAAAAGTGGTTTTTCAACACTAACACAAGAGCGAAAAGTGGTTTTTCAACACTATCACAAGTGCAAAAAGTGTTTTTTCCACACCAATACAAGTGCAAAAGTGGTTTCCTGCACCAACACAAGTGCGAAAAGTGGTTTTTCAACACTAACACAGTGCGAAAAGTGGTTTTTCAACACTAACACTTGTGCGAAAAGTGGTTTTCCACACTAATACAAGTACAAAAGTGGTTTCCTGCACCAACACAAGTGCGAAAAGTGGTTTTTCAACACCAACACAAGTGCGAAAAGTGGTTTTTCAACACTATCACAAGTGCAAAAAGTGTTTTTTCCACACTAATACAAGTGAAAAAGTGGTTTCCTGCACCAACACAAGTGCGAAAAGTGGTTTTTCAACACTAACACAAGTGCGAAAAGTGGTTTTTCAACACTAACACAAGTGCGAAAAGTGGTTTTTCAACACTAACACAAGTGTGAAAAGTGGTTTTTCCACACTAATACAAGTGCAAAAGTGGTTTCCTGCACCAACACAAGTGCAAAAAGTGGTTTTTCCACACTAATACAAAGTGCAAAAGTGGTTTCCTGCAGCAACACAAGTGCGAAAAGTGGTTTTTCAACACTAACACAAGTGCGAAAAGTGGTTTTTCAACACAAACACAAGTGCGAAAAGTGGTTTTTCAACACTATCACAAGTGCAAAAGTGGTTTCCTGCACCAACACAAGTGCGAAAAGTGGTTTTTCAACACTAACACAAGTGCGAAAAGTGGTTTTTCAACACTAACACAAGTGCGAAAAGTGGTTTTTCCACACTAATACAAGTGCAAAAGTGGTTTCCTGCACCAACACAAGTGCGAAAAGTGGTTTTTCAACACTAACACAAGTGCGAAAAGTGGTTTTTCAACACTATCACAAGTGCAAAAAGTGTTTTTTCCACACTAATACAAGTGCAAAAGTGGTTTCCTGCACCAACACAAGTGCGAAAAGTGGTTTTTCAACACTAACACAAGTGCGAAAAGTGGTTTTTCAACACTAACACAAGTGCGAAAAGTGTTTTTCCACACTAATACAAGTGCAAAAATGGTTTCCTGCACCAACACAAGTGGGAAAAGTGGTTTTTCAACACTAACACAAGTGCGAAAAGTGGTTTTTCAACACTATCACAAGTGCAAAAAGTGTTTTTTCCACACTAATACAAGTGCAAAAGTGGTTTCCTGCACCAACACAAGTGCGAAAAGTGGTTTTTCAACACCAACACAAGTGCAAAAAGTGGTTTTTCAACACTAACACAAGTGCGAAAAGTGTTTTTTCCACACTAATACAAGTGCAAAAGTGGTTTCCTGCACCAACACAAGTGCGAAAAGTGGTTTTTCAACACTAACACAAGTGCGAAAAGTGGTTTTTCAACACTAACACAAGTGCGAAAAGTGGTTTTTCAACACTAACACAAGTGTGAAAAGTGGTTTTTCCACACTAATACAAGTGCAAAAGTGGTTTCCTGCACCAACACAAGTGCGAAAAGTGGTTTTTCAACACTAACACAAGTGCGAAAAGTGGTTTTTCAACACTAACACAAGTGCGAAAAGTGGTTTTTCAACACTATCACAAGTGCAAAAAGTGTTTTTTCCACACTAATACAAGTGCAAAAGTGGTTTCCTGCACCAACACAACTGCGAAAAGTGGTTTTTCAACACTAACACAAGTGCGAAAAGTGGTTTTTCAACACTATCACAAGTGCAAAAAGTGTTTTTTCCACACTAATACAAGTGCAAAAGTGGTTTCCTGCACCAACACAAGTGCGAAAAGTGGTTTTTCAACACTATCACAAGTGCAAAAAGTGTTTTTTCCACACTAATACAAGTGCAAAAGTGGTTTCCTGCACCAACACAGGTGCGAAAAGTGGTTTTTCAACACTAACACAAGTGCGAAAAGTGGTTTTTCAACACTAACACAAGTGCGAAAAGTGGTTTTTCCACACTAATACAAGTGCAAAAGTGGTTTCCTGCACCAACACAAGTGCGAAAAGTGTTTTTTCAACACGAACACAAGTGCGAAAAGTGGTTTTTCAACACTAACACAAGTGCGAAAAGTGGTTTTTCAACACTAACACAAGTGCGAAAAGTGGTTTTTCAACACTAACACAAGTGCGAAAAGTGGTTTTTCAACACTAACACAGGTGCGAAAAGTGGTTTTTCCACACTAATACAAGTGGTTTTTCAACACTAACACAGGTGCGAAAAGTGGTTTTTCCACACTAATACAAGTGCAAAAAGTGTTTTTTCCACACTAATACAAGTGCAAAAGTGGTTTCCTGCACCAACACAAGTGCGAAAAGTGGTTTTTCAACACTAATACAAGTGCAAAAGTGGTTTCCTGCACCAACACAGGTGCGAAAAGTGGTTTTTCAACACTAACACAAGTGCGAAAAGTGGTTTTTCAACACTAACACAAGTGCGAAAAGTGGTTTTTCCACACTAATACAAGTGCAAAAGTGGTTTCCTGCACCAACACAATTGCGAAAAGTGGTTTTTCAACACGAACACAAGTGCGAAAAGTGGTTTTTCAACACTAACACAAGTGCGAAAAGTGGTTTTTCAACACTAACACAAGTGCGAAAAGTGGTTTTTCCACACTAATACAAGTGCAAAAGTGGTTTCCTGCACCAACACAAGTGCGAAAAGTGGTTTTTCAACACTAACACAAGTGCGAAAAGTGGTTTTTCAACACTATCACAAGTGCAAAAAGTGTTTTTTCCACACTAATACAAGTGCAAAAGTGGTTTCCTGCACCAACACAAGTGCGAAAATTGGTTTTTCAACACTAACACAAGTGCGAAAAGTGGTTTTTCAACACTAACACAAGTGCGAAAAGTGGTTTTTCAACACTAACACAGGTGCGAAAAGTGGTTTTTCCACACTAATACAAGTGGTTTTTCAACACTAACACAGGTGCGAAAAGTGGTTTTTCCACACTAATACAAGTGCAAAAAGTGTTTTTTCCACACTAATACAAGTGCAAAAGTGGTTTCCTGCACCAACACAAGTGCGAAAATTGGTTTTTCAACACTAACACAAGTGCGAAAAGTGGTTTTTCAACACTAACACAAGTGCGAAAAGTGTTTTTTCCACACTAATACAAGTGCAAAAGTGGTTTCCTGCACCAACACAAGTGCGAAAAGTGGTTTTTCAACACTAACACAAGTGCGAAAAGTGTTTTTTCCACACTAATACAAGTGCAAAAGTGGTTTCCTGCACCAACACAAGTGCGAAAAGTGGTTTTTCAACACTAACACAAGTGCGAAAAGTGGTTTTTCAACACTAACACAAGTGCGAAAAGTGGTTTTTCAACACTAACACAAGTGCGAAAAGTGTTTTTTCCACACTAATACAAGTGCAAAAGTGGTTTCCTGCACCAACACAAGTGCGAAAAGTGGTTTTTCAACACTAACACAAGTGCGAAAAGTGGTTTTTCAACACTAACACAAGTGCGAAAAGTGGTTTTTCAACACTAACACAAGTGTGAAAAGTGGTTTTTCCACACTAATACAAGTGCAAAAGTGGTTTCCTGCACCAACACAAGTGCGAAAAGTGGTTTTTCAACACTAACACAAGTGCGAAAAGTGGTTTTTCAACACTAACATAAGTCCGAAAAGTGGTTTTTCAACACTATCACAAGTGCAAAAAGTGTTTTTTCCACACTAATGCAAGTGCAAAAGTGGTTTCCTGCACCAACACAAGTGCGAAAAGTGGTTTTTCAACACTAACACAAGTGCCAAAAGTGGTTTTTCAACACTATCACAAGTGCAAAAAGTGTTTTTTCCACACTAATACAAGTGCAAAAGTGGTTTCCTGCACCAACATAAGTGCGAAAAGTGGTTTTTCAACACTAACACAAGTGCGAAAAGTGGTTTTTCAACACTATAACAAGTGCAAAAAGTGTTTTTTCCACACTAATACAAGTGCAAAAGTGGTTTCCTGCACCAACACAAGTGCGAAAAGTGGTTTTTCAACACTAACACAAGTGCGAAAAGTGGTTTTTCAACACTAACACAAGTGCGAAAAGTGGTTTTTCCACAATAATACAAGCGCAAAAGTGGTTTCCTGCACCAACACCAGTGCGAAAAGTGGTTTTTCAACACTAACACAAGTGCGAAAAGTGGTTTTTCCACACTAACACAAGTGCAAAAGTGGTTTCCTGCACCAACACAAGTGCGAAAAGTGGTTTTTCAACACTAATACAAGTGCGAAAAGTGGTTTTTCAACACTATCACAAGTGCAAAAAGTGTTTTTTCCACACTAATACAAGTGCAAAAGTGGTTTCCTGCACCAACACAAGTGCGAAAAGTGGTTTTTCAACACTAACACAAGTGCGAAAAGTGGTTTTTCAACACTAACACAAGTGCGAAAAGTGGTTTTTTCACACTATCACAAGTGCAAAAAGTGTTTTTTCCACACTAATACAAGTGCAAAAGTGGTTTCCTGCACCAACACAAGTGCGAAAATTGGTTTTTCAACACCAACACAAGTGCGAAAAGTGGTTTTTCAACACTAACACAAGTGCGAAAAGTGGTTTTTCAACACTATCACAAGTGCAAAAAGTGTTTTTTCCACACTAATACAAGTGCAAAAGTGGTTTCCTGCACCAACACAAGTGCGAAAAGTGGTTTTTCAACACTAACACAAGTGCGAAAAGTGGTTTTTCAACACTATCACAAGTGCAAAAAGTGTTTTTTCCACACTAATACAAGTGCAAACGTGGTTTCCTGCACCAACACAAGTGCGAAAAGTGGTTTTTCAACACTAACACAAGTGCGAAAAGTGGTTTTTCAACACTAACACAAGTGCGAAAAGTGGTTTTTCAACACTAACACAAGTGTGAAAAGTGGTTTTTCCACAGTAATACAAGTGCAAAAGTGGTTTCCTGCACCAACACAAGTGCGAAAAGTGGTTTTTCAACACTAACACAAGTGCGAAAAGTGGTTTTTCAACACTAACACAAGTGCGAAAAGTGGTTTTTCAACACTATCACAAGTGCAAAAGGTGTTTTTTCCACACTAATACAAGTGCAAAAGTGGTTTCCTGCACCAACACAAGTGCGAAAAGTGGTTTTTCAACACTAACACAAGTGCCAAAAGTGGTTTTTCAACACTATCACAAGTGCAAAAAGTGTTTTTTCCACACTAATACAAGTGCAAAAGTGGTTTCCTGCACCAACACAAGTGCGAAAAGTGGTTTTTCAACACTAACACAAGTGCAAAAGTGGTTTCCTGCACCAACACAACTGCGAAAAGTGGTTTTTCAACACTAACACAAGTGCGAAAAGTGGTTTTTCAACACTATCACAAGTGTAAAAAGTGGTTTTTTCCACACTAATACAAGTGCAAAAGTGGTTTTCTGCACCAACACAAGTGCGAAAAGTGGTTTTTCAACACTATCACAAGTGCAAAAAGTGTTTTTTCCACACTAATACAAGTGCAAAAGTGGTTTCCTGCACCAACACAGGTGCGAAAAGTGGTTTTTCAACACTAACACAAGTGCGAAAAGTGGTTTTTCAACACTAACACAAGTGCGAAAAGTGGTTTTTCCACACTAATACAAGTGCAAAAGTGGTTTCCTGCACCAACACAAGTGCGAAAAGTGGTTTTTCAACACGAACACAAGTGCGAAAAGTGGTTTTTCAACACTAACACAAGTGCGAAAAGTGGTTTTTCAACACTAACACAAGTGCGAAAAGTGGTTTTTCCACACTAATACAAGTGCAAAAGTGGTTTCCTGCACCAACACAAGTGCGAAAAGTGGTTTTTCAACACCAACACAAGTGCGAAAAGTGGTTTTTCAACACTAACACAAGTGCGAAAAGTGGTTTTTCAACACTATCACAAGTGCAAAAAGTGTTTTTCCCACACTAATACAGTGCAAAAGTGGTTTCCTGCACCAACACAAGTGCGAAAAGTGGTTTTTCAACACTAACACAAGTGCGAAAAGTGGTTTTTCAACACTATCACAAGTGCAAAAAGTGTTTTTTCCACACTAATACAAGTGCAAAAGTGGTTTCCTGCACCAACACAAGTGCGAAAAGTGGTTTTTCAACACTAACACAAGCGCGAAAAGTGGTTTTTCAACACTAACACAAGTGCGAAAAGTGGTTTTTCAACACTAACACAAGTGCGAAAAGTGGTTTTTCCACATTAATACAAGTGCAAAAGTGGTTTCCTGCACCAACACAAGTGCGAAAAGTGGTTTTTCAACACTAACACAAGTGCGAAAAGTGGTTTTTCAACACTAACACAAGTGCGAAAAGTGGTTTTTTCACACTATCACAAGTGCAAAAAGTGTTTTTTCCACACTAATACAAGTGCAAAAGTGGTTTCCTGCACCAACACAAGTGCGAAAATTGGTTTTTCAACACTAACACAAATGCAAAAAGTGGTTTTTCAACACTAACACAAGTGCGAAAAGTGGTTTTTCAACACTAACACAGGTGTGAAAAGTGGTTTTTCCACACTAATACAAGTACAAAAGTGGTTTCCTGCACCAACACAAGTGCGAAAAGTGGTTTTCCTGCACCAACACAAGTGCGAAAAGTGGTTTTTCAACACTAACACAAGAGCGAAAAGTGGTTTTTCAACACTATCACAAGTGCAAAAAGTGTTTTTTCCACACCAATACAAGTGCAAAAGTGGTTTCCTGCACCAACACAAGTGCGAAAAGTGGTTTTTCAACACTAACACAGTGCGAAAAGTGGTTTTTCAACACTAACACTTGTGCGAAAAGTGGTTTTCCACACTAATACAAGTACAAAAGTGGTTTCCTGCACCAACACAAGTGCGAAAAGTGGTTTTTCAACACCAACACAAGTGCGAAAAGTGGTTTTTCAACACTATCACAAGTGCAAAAAGTGTTTTTTCCACACTAATACAAGTGAAAAAGTGGTTTCCTGCACCAACACAAGTGCGAAAAGTGGTTTTTCAACACTAACACAAGTGCGAAAAGTGGTTTTTCAACACTAACACAAGTGCGAAAAGTGGTTTTTCAACACTAACACAAGTGTGAAAAGTGGTTTTTCCACACTAATACAAGTGCAAAAGTGGTTTCCTGCACCAACACAAGTGCAAAAAGTGGTTTTTCCACACTAATACAAGTGCAAAAGTGGTTTCCTGCAGCAACACAAGTGCGAAAAGTGGTTTTTCAACACTAACACAAGTGCGAAAAGTGGTTTTTCAACACAAACACAAGTGCGAAAAGTGGTTTTTCAACACTATCACAAGTGCAAAAGTGGTTTCCTGCACCAACACAAGTGCGAAAAGTGGTTTTTCAACACTAACACAAGTGCGAAAAGTGGTTTTTCAACACTAACACAAGTGCGAAAAGTGGTTTTTCCACACTAATACAAGTGCAAAAGTGGTTTCCTGCACCAACACAAGTGCGAAAAGTGGTTTTTCAACACTAACACAAGTGCGAAAAGTGGTTTTTCAACACTATCACAAGTGCAAAAAGTGTTTTTTCCACACTAATACAAGTGCAAAAGTGGTTTCCTGCACCAACACAAGTGCGAAAAGTGGTTTTTCAACACTAACACAAGTGCGAAAAGTGGTTTTTCAACACTAACACAAGTGCGAAAAGTGGTTTTTCCACACTAATACAAGTGCAAAAGTGGTTTCCTGCACCAACACAAGTGGGAAAAGTGGTTTTTCAACACTAACACAAGTGCGAAAAGTGGTTTTTCAACACTATCACAAGTGCAAAAAGTGTTTTTTCCACACTAATACAAGTGCAAAAGTGGTTTCCTGCACCAACACAAGTGCGAAAAGTGGTTTTTCAACACCAACACAAGTGCAAAAAGTGGTTTTTCAACACTAACACAAGTGCGAAAAGTGTTTTTTCCACACTAATACAAGTGCAAAAGTGGTTTCCTGCACCAACACAAGTGCGAAAAGTGGTTTTTCAACACTAACACAAGTGCGAAAAGTGGTTTTTCAACACTAACACAAGTGCGAAAAGTGGTTTTTCAACACTAACACAAGTGTGAAAAGTGGTTTTTCCACACTAATACAAGTGCAAAAGTGGTTTCCTGCACCAACACAAGTGCGAAAAGTGGTTTTTCAACACTAACACAAGTGCGAAAAGTGGTTTTTCAACACTAACACAAGTGCGAAAAGTGGTTTTTCAACACTATCACAAGTGCAAAAAGTGTTTTTTCCACACTAATACAAGTGCAAAAGTGGTTTCCTGCACCAACACAACTGCGAAAAGTGGTTTTTCAACACTAACACAAGTGCGAAAAGTGGTTTTTCAACACTATCACAAGTGCAAAAAGTGTTTTTTCCACACTAATACAAGTGCAAAAGTGGTTTCCTGCACCAACACAAGTGCGAAAAGTGGTTTTTCAACACTATCACAAGTGCAAAAAGTGTTTTTTCCACACTAATACAAGTGCAAAAGTGGTTTCCTGCACCAACACAGGTGCGAAAAGTGGTTTTTCAACACTAACACAAGTGCGAAAAGTGGTTTTTCAACACTAACACAAGTGCGAAAAGTGGTTTTTCCACACTAATACAAGTGCAAAAGTGGTTTCCTGCACCAACACAAGTGCGAAAAGTGTTTTTTCAACACGAACACAAGTGCGAAAAGTGGTTTTTCAACACTAACACAAGTGCGAAAAGTGGTTTTTCAACACTAACACAAGTGCGAAAAGTGGTTTTTCCACACTAACACAAGTGCAAAAGTGGTTTCCTGCACCAACACAAGTGCGAAAAGTGGTTTTTCAACACCAACACAAGTGCGAAAAGTGGTTTTTCAACACTAACACAAGTGCGAAAAGTGGTTTTTCAACACTATCACAAGTGCAAAAAGTGTTTTTTCCACACTAATACAGTGCAAAAGTGGTTTCCTGCACCAACACAAGTGCGAAAAGTGGTTTTTCAACACTAACACAAGTGCGAAAAGTGGTTTTTCAACACTATCACAAGTGCGAAAAGTGGTTTTTCCACATTAATACAAGTGCAAAAGTGGTTTCCTGCACCAACACAAGTGCGAAAAGTGGTTTTTCAACACTAACAGAAGTGCGAAAAGTGGTTTTTCAACACTAACACAAGTGCGAAAAGTGATTTTTCCACATTAATACAAGTGCAAAAGTGGTTTCCTGCACCAACACAAGTGCGAAAAGTGGTTTTTCAACACTAACAGAAGTGCGAAAAGTGGTTTTTCCATACTAATACAAGTGCAAAAGTGGTTTCCTGCACCAACACAAGTGCGAAAAGTGGTTTTTCAACACTAACACAAGTGCGAAAAGTGGTTTTTCAACACTATCACAAGTGCAAAAAGTGTTTTTTCCACACCAATACAAGTGCAAAAGTGGTTTCCTGCACCAACACAAGTGCGAAAAGTGGTTTTTCAACACTAACACAAGTGCGAAAAGTGGTTTTTCAACACTAACACTTGTGCGAAAAGTGGTTTTCCACACTAATACAAGTACAAAAGTGGTTTCCTGCACCAACACAAGTGCGAAAAGTGGTTTTTCAACACCAACACAAATGCGAAAAGTGGTTTTTCAACACTAACACAAGTGCGAAAAGTGGTTTTTCAACACTATCACAAGTGCAAAAAGTGTTTTTTCCACACTAATACAAGTGAAAAAGTGGTTTCCTGCACCAACACAATTGCGAAAAGTGGTTTTTCAACACTAACACAAGTGCGAAAAGTGGTTTTTCAACACTAACACAAGTGCGAAAAGTGGTTTTTCAACACTAACACAAGTGTGAAAAGTGGTTTTTCCACACTAATACAAGTGCAAAAGTGGTTTCCTGCACCAACACAAGTGCAAAAAGTGTATTTTCCACACTAATACAAGTGCAAAAGTGGTTTCCTGCACCAACACAAGTGCGAAAAGTGGTTTTTCAACACTAACACAAGTGCGAAAAGTGGTTTTTCAACACTATCACAAGTGCAAAAAGTGTTTTTTCCACACTAATACAAGTGCAAAAGTGGTTTCCTGCACCAACACAACTGCGAAAAGTGGTTTTTCAACACTAACACAAGTGCGAAAAGTGGTTTTTCAACACTATCACAAGTGCAAAAAGTGTTTTTTCCACACTAATACAAGTGCAAAAGTGGTTTCCTGCACCAACACAAGTGCGAAAAGTGGTTTTTCAACACTATCACAAGTGCAAAAAGTGTTTTTTCCACACTAATACAAGTGCAAAAGTGGTTTCCTGCACCAACACAGGTGCGAAAAGTGGTTTTTCAACACTAACACAAGTGCGAAAAGTGGTTTTTCAACACTAACACAAGTGCGAAAAGTGGTTTTTCCACACTAATACAAGTGCAAAAGTGGTTTCCTGCACCAACACAAGTGCGAAAAGTGTTTTTTCAACACGAACACAAGTGCGAAAAGTGGTTTTTCAACACTAACACAAGTGCGAAAAGTGGTTTTTCAACACTAACACAAGTGCGAAAAGTGGTTTTTCCACACTAACACAAGTGCAAAAGTGGTTTCCTGCACCAACACAAGTGCGAAAAGTGGTTTTTCAACACCAACACAAGTGCGAAAAGTCGTTTTTCAACACGAACACAAGTGCGAAAAGTGGTTTTTCAACACTATCACAAGTGCAAAAAGTGTTTTTTCCACACTAATACAGTGCAAAAGTGGTTTCCTGCACCAACACAAGTGCGAAAAGTGGTTTTTCAACACTAACACAAGTGCGAAAAGTGGTTTTTCCACATTAATACAAGTGCAAAAGTGGTTTCCTGCACCAACACAAGTGCGAAAAGTGGTTTTTCAACACTAACAGAAGTGCGAAAAGTGGTTTTTCAACACTAACACAAGTGCGAAAAGTGATTTTTCAACACTAACACAAGTGCGAAAAGTGGTTTTTCCACATTAATACAAGTGCAAAAGTGGTTTCCTGCACCAACACAAGTGCGAAAAGTGGTTTTTCAACACTAACAGAAGTGCGAAAAGTGGTTTTTCCACACTAATACAAGTGCAAAAGTGGTTTCCTGCACCAACACAAGTGCGAAAAGTGGTTTTTCAACACTAACACAAGTGCGAAAAGTGGTTTTTCAACACTATCACAATTGCAAAAAGTGTTTTTTCCACACCAATACAAGTGCAAAAGTGGTTTCCTGCACCAACACAAGTGCGAAAAGTGGTTTTTCAACACTAACACAAATGCGAAAAGTGGTTTTTCAACACTAACACTTGTGCGAAAAGTGGTTTTCCACACTAATACAAGTACAAAAGTGGTTTCCTGCACCAACACAAGTGCGAAAAGTGGTTTTTCAACACCAACACAAATGCGAAAAGTGGTTTTTCAACACTAACACAAGTGCGAAAAGTGGTTTTTCAACACTATCACAAGTGCAAAAAGTGTTTTTTCCACACTAATACAAGTGAAAAAGTGGTTTCCTGCACCAACACAATTGCGAAAAGTGGTTTTTCAACACTAACACAAGTGCGAAAAGTGGTTTTTCAACACTAACACAAGTGCGAAAAGTGGTTTTTCAACACTAACACAAGTGTGAAAAGTGGTTTTTCCACACTAATACAAGTGCAAAAGTGGTTTCCTGCACCAACACAAGTGCAAAAAGTGGTTTTTCCACACTAATACAAGTGCAAAAGTGGTTTCCTGCACCAACACAAGTGCGAAAAGTGGTTTTTCAACACTAACACAAGTGCGAAAAGTGGTTTTTCAACACAAACACAAGTGCGAAAAGTGGTTTTTCAACACTATCACAAGTGCAAAAAGTGTTTTTTCCACACTAATACAAGTGCAAAAGTGGTTTCCTGCACCAACACAAGTGCGAAAAGTGGTTTTTCAACACTAACACAAGTGCCAAAAGTGGTTTTTCAACACTATCACAAGTGCAAAAAGTGTTTTTTCCACACTAATACAAGTGCAAAAGTGGTTTCCTGCACCAACACAAGTGCGAAAATTGGTTTTTCAACACTAACACAAGTGCGAAAAGTGGTTTTTTCACACTATCACAAGTGCAAAAAGTGTTTTTTCCACACTAATACAAGTGCAAAAGTGGTTTCCTGCACCAACACAAGTGCGAAAATTGGTTTTTCAACACTAACACAAATGCAAAAAGTGGTTTTTCAACACTAACACAAGTGCGAAAAGTGGTTTTTCAACACTAACACAGGTGTGAAAAGTGGTTTTGCCACACTAATACAAGTACAAAAGTGGTTTCCTGCACCAACACAAGTGCGAAAAGTGGTTTTCCTGCACCAACACAAGTGCGAAAAGTGGTTTTTCAACACTAACACAAGAGCGAAAAGTGGTTTTTCAACACTATCACAAGTGCAAAAAGTGTTTTTTCCACACCAATACAAGTGCAAAAGTGGTTTCCTGCACCAACACAAGTGCGAAAAGTGGTTTTTCAACACTAACACAGTGCGAAAAGTGGTTTTTCAACACTAACACTTGTGCGAAAAGTGGTTTTCCACACTAATACAAGTACAAAAGTGGTTTCCTGCACCAACACAAGTGCGAAAAGTGGTTTTTCAACACCAACACAAGTGCGAAAAGTGGTTTTTCAACACTATCACAAGTGCAAAAAGTGTTTTTTCCACACTAATACAAGTGAAAAAGTGGTTTCCTGCACCAACACAAGTGCGAAAAGTGGTTTTTCAACACTAACACAAGTGCGAAAAGTGGTTTTTCAACACTAACACAAGTGCGAAAAGTGGTTTTTCAACACTAACACAAGTGTGAAAAGTGGTTTTTCCACACTAATACAAGTGCAAAAGTGGTTTCCTGCACCAACACAAGTGCAAAAAGTGGTTTTTCCACACTAATACAAGTGCAAAAGTGGTTTCCTGCAGCAACACAAGTGCGAAAAGTGGTTTTTCAACACTAACACAAGTGCGAAAAGTGGTTTTTCAACACAAACACAAGTGCGAAAAGTGGTTTTTCAACACTATCACAAGTGCAAAAGTGGTTTCCTGCACCAACACAAGTGCGAAAAGTGGTTTTTCAACACTAACACAAGTGCGAAAAGTGGTTTTTCAACACTAACACAAGTGCGAAAAGTGGTTTTTCCACACTAATACAAGTGCAAAAGTGGTTTCCTGCACCAACACAAGTGCGAAAAGTGGTTTTTCAACACTAACACAAGTGCGAAAAGTGGTTTTTCAACACTATCACAAGTGCAAAAAGTGTTTTTTCCACACTAATACAAGTGCAAAAGTGGTTTCCTGCACCAACACAAGTGCGAAAAGTGGTTTTTCAACACTAACACAAGTGCGAAAAGTGGTTTTTCAACACTAACACAAGTGCGAAAAGTGGTTTTTCCACACTAATACAAGTGCAAAAGTGGTTTCCTGCACCAACACAAGTGGGAAAAGTGGTTTTTCAACACTAACACAAGTGCGAAAAGTGGTTTTTCAACACTATCACAAGTGCAAAAAGTGTTTTTTCCACACTAATACAAGTGCAAAAGTGGTTTCCTGCACCAACACAAGTGCGAAAAGTGGTTTTTCAACACCAACACAAGTGCAAAAAGTGGTTTTTCAACACTAACACAAGTGCGAAAAGTGTTTTTTCCACACTAATACAAGTGCAAAAGTGGTTTCCTGCACCAACACAAGTGCGAAAAGTGGTTTTTCAACACTAACACAAGTGCGAAAAGTGGTTTTTCAACACTAACACAAGTGCGAAAAGTGGTTTTTCAACACTAACACAAGTGTGAAAAGTGGTTTTTCCACACTAATACAAGTGCAAAAGTGGTTTCCTGCACCAACACAAGTGCGAAAAGTGGTTTTTCAACACTAACACAAGTGCGAAAAGTGGTTTTTCAACACTAACACAAGTGCGAAAAGTGGTTTTTCAACACTATCACAAGTGCAAAAAGTGTTTTTTCCACACTAATACAAGTGCAAAAGTGGTTTCCTGCACCAACACAACTGCGAAAAGTGGTTTTTCAACACTAACACAAGTGCGAAAAGTGGTTTTTCAACACTATCACAAGTGCAAAAAGTGTTTTTTCCACACTAATACAAGTGCAAAAGTGGTTTCCTGCACCAACACAAGTGCGAAAAGTGGTTTTTCAACACTATCACAAGTGCAAAAAGTGTTTTTTCCACACTAATACAAGTGCAAAAGTGGTTTCCTGCACGAACACAGGTGCGAAAAGTGGTTTTTCAACACTAACACAAGTGCGAAAAGTGGTTTTTCAACACTAACACAAGTGCGAAAAGTGGTTTTTCCACACTAATACAAGTGCAAAAGTGGTTTCCTGCACCAACACAAGTGCGAAAAGTGTTTTTTCAACACGAACACAAGTGCGAAAAGTGGTTTTTCAACACTAACACAAGTGCGAAAAGTGGTTTTTCAACACTAACACAAGTGCGAAAAGTGGTTTTTCCACACTAACACAAGTGCAAAAGTGGTTTCCTGCACCAACACAAGTGCGAAAAGTGGTTTTTCAACACCAACACAAGTGCGAAAAGTGGTTTTTCAACACTAACACAAGTGCGAAAAGTGGTTTTTCAACACTATCACAAGTGCAAAAAGTGTTTTTTCCACACTAATACAGTGCAAAAGTGGTTTCCTGCACCAACACAAGTGCGAAAAGTGGTTTTTCAACACTAACACAAGTGCGAAAAGTGGTTTTTCAACACTATCACAAGTGCGAAAAGTGGTTTTTCCACATTAATACAAGTGCAAAAGTGGTTTCCTGCACCAACACAAGTGCGAAAAGTGGTTTTTCAACACTAACAGAAGTGCGAAAAGTGGTTTTTCAACACTAACACAAGTGCGAAAAGTGATTTTTCAACACTAACACAAGTGCGAAAAGTGGTTTTTCCACATTAATACAAGTGCAAAAGTGGTTTCCTGCACCAACACAAGTGCGAAAAGTGGTTTTTCAACACTAACAGAAGTGCGAAAAGTGGTTTTTCCATACTAATACAAGTGCAAAAGTGGTTTCCTGCACCAACACAAGTGCGAAAAGTGGTTTTTCAACACTAACACAAGTGCGAAAAGTGGTTTTTCAACACTATCACAAGTGCAAAAAGTGTTTTTTCCACACCAATACAAGTGCAAAAGTGGTTTCCTGCACCAACACAAGTGCGAAAAGTGGTTTTTCAACACTAACACAAGTGCGAAAAGTGGTTTTTCAACACTAACACTTGTGCGAAAAGTGGTTTTCCACACTAATACAAGTACAAAAGTGGTTTCCTGCACCAACACAAGTGCGAAAAGTGGTTTTTCAACACCAACACAAATGCGAAAAGTGGTTTTTCAACACTAACACAAGTGCGAAAAGTGGTTTTTCAACACTATCACAAGTGCAAAAAGTGTTTTTTCCACACTAATACAAGTGAAAAAGTGGTTTCCTGCACCAACACAATTGCGAAAAGTGGTTTTTCAACACTAACACAAGTGCGAAAAGTGGTTTTTCAACACTAACACAAGTGCGAAAAGTGGTTTTTCAACACTAACACAAGTGTGAAAAGTGGTTTTTCCACACTAATACAAGTGCAAAAGTGGTTTCCTGCACCAACACAAGTGCAAAAAGTGTATTTTCCACACTAATACAAGTGCAAAAGTGGTTTCCTGCACCAACACAAGTGCGAAAAGTGGTTTTTCAACACTAACACAAGTGCGAAAAGTGGTTTTTCAACACTATCACAAGTGCAAAAAGTGTTTTTTCCACACTAATACAAGTGCAAAAGTGGTTTCCTGCACCAACACAACTGCGAAAAGTGGTTTTTCAACACTAACACAAGTGCGAAAAGTGGTTTTTCAACACTATCACAAGTGCAAAAAGTGTTTTTTCCACACTAATACAAGTGCAAAAGTGGTTTCCTGCACCAACACAAGTGCGAAAAGTGGTTTTTCAACACTATCACAAGTGCAAAAAGTGTTTTTTCCACACTAATACAAGTGCAAAAGTGGTTTCCTGCACCAACACAGGTGCGAAAAGTGGTTTTTCAACACTAACACAAGTGCGAAAAGTGGTTTTTCAACACTAACACAAGTGCGAAAAGTGGTTTTTCCACACTAATACAAGTGCAAAAGTGGTTTCCTGCACCAACACAAGTGCGAAAAGTGTTTTTTCAACACGAACACAAGTGCGAAAAGTGGTTTTTCAACACTAACACAAGTGCGAAAAGTGGTTTTTCAACACTAACACAAGTGCGAAAAGTGGTTTTTCCACACTAACACAAGTGCAAAAGTGGTTTCCTGCACCAACACAAGTGCGAAAAGTGGTTTTTCAACACCAACACAAGTGCGAAAAGTCGTTTTTCAACACGAACACAAGTGCGAAAAGTGGTTTTTCAACACTATCACAAGTGCAAAAAGTGTTTTTTCCACACTAATACAGTGCAAAAGTGGTTTCCTGCACCAACACAAGTGCGAAAAGTGGTTTTTCAACACTAACACAAGTGCGAAAAGTGGTTTTTCCACATTAATACAAGTGCAAAAGTGGTTTCCTGCACCAACACAAGTGCGAAAAGTGGTTTTTCAACACTAACAGAAGTGCGAAAAGTGGTTTTTCAACACTAACACAAGTGCGAAAAGTGATTTTTCAACACTAACACAAGTGCGAAAAGTGGTTTTTCCACATTAATACAAGTGCAAAAGTGGTTTCCTGCACCAACACAAGTGCGAAAAGTGGTTTTTCAACACTAACAGAAGTGCGAAAAGTGGTTTTTCCACACTAATACAAGTGCAAAAGTGGTTTCCTGCACCAACACAAGTGCGAAAAGTGGTTTTTCAACACTAACACAAGTGCGAAAAGTGGTTTTTCAACACTATCACAATTGCAAAAAGTGTTTTTTCCACACCAATACAAGTGCAAAAGTGGTTTCCTGCACCAACACAAGTGCGAAAAGTGGTTTTTCAACACTAACACAAATGCGAAAAGTGGTTTTTCAACACTAACACTTGTGCGAAAAGTGGTTTTCCACACTAATACAAGTACAAAAGTGGTTTCCTGCACCAACACAAGTGCGAAAAGTGGTTTTTCAACACCAACACAAATGCGAAAAGTGGTTTTTCAACACTAACACAAGTGCGAAAAGTGGTTTTTCAACACTATCACAAGTGCAAAAAGTGTTTTTTCCACACTAATACAAGTGAAAAAGTGGTTTCCTGCACCAACACAATTGCGAAAAGTGGTTTTTCAACACTAACACAAGTGCGAAAAGTGGTTTTTCAACACTAACACAAGTGCGAAAAGTGGTTTTTCAACACTAACACAAGTGTGAAAAGTGGTTTTTCCACACTAATACAAGTGCAAAAGTGGTTTCCTGCACCAACACAAGTGCAAAAAGTGGTTTTTCCACACTAATACAAGTGCAAAAGTGGTTTCCTGCACCAACACAAGTGCGAAAAGTGGTTTTTCAACACTAACACAAGTGCGAAAAGTGGTTTTTCAACACAAACACAAGTGCGAAAAGTGGTTTTTCAACACTATCACAAGTGCAAAAAGTGTTTTTTCCACACTAATACAAGTGCAAAAGTGGTTTCCTGCACCAACACAAGTGCGAAAAGTGGTTTTTCAACACTAACACAAGTGCCAAAAGTGGTTTTTCAACACTATCACAAGTGCAAAAAGTGTTTTTTCCACACTAATACAAGTGCAAAAGTGGTTTCCTGCACCAACACAAGTGCGAAAATTGGTTTTTCAACACTAACACAAGTGCGAAAAGTGGTTTTTCAACACTAACACAAGTGCGAAAAGTGGTTTTTCAACACTAACACAGGTGCGAAAAGTGGTTTTTCCACACTAATACAAGTACAAAAGTGGTTTCCTGCACCAACACAAGTGCGAAAAGTGGTTTTTCCACAATAACACAAGTGCGAAAAGTGGTTTTTCCACAATAATACAAGTGCAAAAGTGGTTTCCTGCACCAACACAAGTGCGAAAAGTGGTTTTTCAACACTATCACAAGTGCAAAAAGTGTTTTTTCCACACTAATACAAGTGCAAACGTGGTTTCCTGCACCAACACAAGTGCGAAAAGTGGTTTTTCAACACTAACACAAGTGCGAAAAGTGGTTTTTCAACACTAACACAAGTGCGAAAAGTGGTTTTTCAACACTAACACAAGTGTGAAAAGTGGTTTTTCCACACTAATACAAGTGCAAAAGTGGTTTCCTGCACCAACACAAGTGCGAAAAGTGGTTTTTCAACACTAACACAAGTGCGAAAAGTGGTTTTTCAACACTAACACAAGTGCGAAAAGTGGTTTTTCAACACTATCACAAGTGCAAAAGGTGTTTTTTCCACACTAATACAAGTGCAAAAGTGGTTTCCTGCACCAACACAAGTGCGAAAAGTGGTTTTTCAACACTAACACAAGTGCCAAAAGTGGTTTTTCAACACTAACACAAGTGCGAAAAGTGGTTTTTCAACACTATCACAAGTGTAAAAAGTGGTTTTTTCCACACTAATACAAGTGCAAAAGTGGTTTTCTGCACCAACACAAGTGCGAAAAGTGGTTTTTCAACACTATCACAAGTGCAAAAAGTGTTTTTTCCACACTAATACAAGTGCAAAAGTGGTTTCCTGCACCAACACAGGTGCGAAAAGTGGTTTTTCAACACTAACACAAGTGCGAAAAGTGGTTTTTCAACACTAACACAAGTGCGAAAAGTGGTTTTTCCACACTAATACAAGTGCAAAAGTGGTTTCCTGCACCAACACAAGTGCAAAAAGTGGTTTTTCAACACGAACACAAGTGCGAAAAGTGGTTTTTCAACACTAACACAAGTGCGAAAAGTGGTTTTTCAACACTAACACAAGTGCGAAAAGTGGTTTTTCCACACTAATACAAGTGCAAAAGTGGTTTCCTGCACCAACACAAGTGCGAAAAGTGGTTTTTCAACACCAACACAAGTGCGAAAAGTGGTTTTTCAACACTAACACAAGTGCAAAAAGTGGTTTTTCAACACTATCACAAGTGCAAAAAGTGTTTTTCCCACACTAATACAGTGCAAAAGTGGTTTCCTGCACCAACACAAGTGCGAAAAGTGGTTTTTCAACACTAACACAAGTGCGAAAAGTGGTTTTTCAACACTATCACAAGTGCAAAAAGTGTTTTTTCCACACTAATACAAGTGCAAAAGTGGTTTCCTGCACCAACACAAGTGCGAAAAGTGGTTTTTCAACACTAACACAAGCGCGAAAAGTGGTTTTTCAACACTAACACAAGTGCGAAAAGTGGTTTTTCAACACTAACACAAGTGCGAAAAGTGGTTTTTCAACACTAACACAAGTGCGAAAAGTGGTTTTTTCACACTATCACAAGTGCAAAAAGTGTTTTTTCCACACTAATACAAGTGCAAAAGTGGTTTCCTGCACCAACACAAGTGCGAAAATTGGTTTTTCAACACTAACACAAATGCAAAAAGTGGTTTTTCAACACTAACACAAGTGCGAAAAGTGGTTTTTCAACACTAACACAGGTGTGAAAAGTGGTTTTTCCACACTAATACAAGTACAAAAGTGGTTTCCTGCACCAACACAAGTGCGAAAAGTGGTTTTCCTGCACCAACACAAGTGCGAAAAGTGGTTTTTCAACACTAACACAAGAGCGAAAAGTGGTTTTTCAACACTATCACAAGTGCAAAAAGTGTTTTTTCCACACCAATACAAGTGCAAAAGTGGTTTCCTGCACCAACACAAGTGCGAAAAGTGGTTTTTCAACACTAACACAAGTGCGAAAAGTGGTTTTTCAACACTAACACTTGTGCGAAAAGTGGTTTTCCACACTAATACAAGTACAAAAGTGGTTTCCTGCACCAACACAAGTGCGAAAAGTGGTTTTTCAACACCAACACAAGTGCGAAAAGTGGTTTTTCAACACTATCACAAGTGCAAAAAGTGTTTTTTCCACACTAATACAAGTGAAAAAGTGGTTTCCTGCACCAACACAAGTGCGAAAAGTGGTTTTTCAACACTAACACAAGTGCGAAAAGTGGTTTTTCAACACTAACACAAGTGCGAAAAGTGGTTTTTCAACACTAACACAAGTGTGAAAAGTGGTTTTTCCACAGTAATACAAGTGCAAAAGTGGTTTCCTGCACCAACACAAGTGCGAAAAGTGGTTTTTCAACACTAACACAAGTGCGAAAAGTGGTTTTTCAACACTAACACAAGTGCGAAAAGTGGTTTTCCACACTAATACAAGTGCAAACGTGGTTTCCTGCACCAACACAAGTGCGAAAAGTGGTTTTTCAACACTAACACAAGTGCGAAAAGTGGTTTTTCAACACTAACACAAGTGCGAAAAGTGGTTTTTCAACACTAACACAAGTGTGAAAAGTGGTTTTTCCACAGTAATACAAGTGCAAAAGTGGTTTCCTGCACCAACACAAGTGCGAAAAGTGGTTTTTCAACACTAACACAAGTGCGAAAAGTGGTTTTTCAACACTAACACAAGTGCGAAAAGTGGTTTTTCAACACTATCACAAGTGCAAAAGGTGTTTTTTCCACACTAATACAAGTGCAAAAGTGGTTTCCTGCACCAACACAAGTGCGAAAAGTGGTTTTTCAACACTAACACAAGTGCCAAAAGTGGTTTTTCAACACTATCACAAGTGCAAAAAGTGTTTTTTCCACACTAATACAAGTGCAAAAGTGGTTTCCTGCACCAACACAAGTGCGAAAAGTGGTTTTTCAACACTAACACAAGTGCAAAAGTGGTTTCCTGCACCAACACAACTGCGAAAAGTGGTTTTTCAACACTAACACAAGTGCGAAAAGTGGTTTTTCAACACTATCACAAGTGTAAAAAGTGGTTTTTTCCACACTAATACAAGTGCAAAAGTGGTTTTCTGCACCAACACAAGTGCGAAAAGTGGTTTTTCAACACTATCACAAGTGCAAAAAGTGTTTTTTCCACACTAATACAAGTGCAAAAGTGGTTTCCTGCACCAACACAGGTGCGAAAAGTGGTTTTTCAACACTAACACAAGTGCGAAAAGTGGTTTTTCAACACTAACACAAGTGCGAAAAGTGGTTTTTCCACACTAATACAAGTGCAAAAGTGGTTTCCTGCACCAACACAAGTGCGAAAAGTGGTTTTTCAACACGAACACAAGTGCGAAAAGTGGTTTTTCAACACTAACACAAGTGCGAAAAGTGGTTTTTCAACACTAACACAAGTGCGAAAAGTGGTTTTTCCACACTAATACAAGTGCAAAAGTGGTTTCCTGCACCAACACAAGTGCGAAAAGTGGTTTTTCAACACCAACACAAGTGCGAAAAGTGGTTTTTCAACACTAACACAAGTGCGAAAAGTGGTTTTTCAACACTATCACAAGTGCAAAAAGTGTTTTTCCCACACTAATACAGTGCAAAGGTGGTTTCCTGCACCAACACAAGTGCGAAAAGTGGTTTTTCAACACTAACACAAGTGCGAAAAGTGGTTTTTCAACACTATCACAAGTGCAAAAAGTGTTTTTTCCACACTAATACAAGTGCAAAAGTGGTTTCCTGCACCAACACAAGTGCGAAAAGTGGTTTTTCAACACTAACACAAGCGCGAAAAGTGGTTTTTCAACACTAACACAAGTGCGAAAAGTGGTTTTTCAACACTAACACAAGTGCGAAAAGTGGTTTTTCCACATTAATACAAGTGCAAAAGTGGTTTCCTGCACCAACACAAGTGCGAAAAGTGGTTTTTCAACACTAACACAAGTGCGAAAAGTGGTTTTTCAACACTAACACAAGTGCGAAAAGTGGTTTTTTCACACTATCACAAGTGCAAAAAGTGTTTTTTCCACACTAATACAAGTGCAAAAGTGGTTTCCTGCACCAACACAAGTGCGAAAATTGGTTTTTCAACACTAACACAAATGCAAAAAGTGGTTTTTCAACACTAACACAAGTGCGAAAAGTGGTTTTTCAACACTAACACAGGTGTGAAAAGTGGTTTTTCCACACTAATACAAGTACAAAAGTGGTTTCCTGCACCAACACAAGTGCGAAAAGTGGTTTTCCTGCACCAACACAAGTGCGAAAAGTGGTTTTTCAACACTAACACAAGAGCGAAAAGTGGTTTTTCAACACTATCACAAGTGCAAAAAGTGTTTTTTCCACACCAATACAAGTGCAAAAGTGGTTTCCTGCACCAACACAAGTGCGAAAAGTGGTTTTTCAACACTAACACAGTGCGAAAAGTGGTTTTTCAACACTAACACTTGTGCGAAAAGTGGTTTTCCACACTAATACAAGTACAAAAGTGGTTTCCTGCACCAACACAAGTGCGAAAAGTGGTTTTTCAACACCAACACAAGTGCGAAAAGTGGTTTTTCAACACTATCACAAGTGCAAAAAGTGTTTTTTCCACACTAATACAAGTGAAAAAGTGGTTTCCTGCACCAACACAAGTGCGAAAAGTGGTTTTTCAACACTAACACAAGTGCGAAAAGTGGTTTTTCAACACTAACACAAGTGCGAAAAGTGGTTTTTCAACACTAACACAAGTGTGAAAAGTGGTTTTTCCACACTAATACAAGTGCAAAAGTGGTTTCCTGCACCAACACAAGTGCAAAAAGTGGTTTTTCCACACTAATACAAGTGCAAAAGTGGTTTCCTGCAGCAACACAAGTGCGAAAAGTGGTTTTTCAACACTAACACAAGTGCGAAAAGTGGTTTTTCAACACAAACACAAGTGCGAAAAGTGGTTTTTCAACACTATCACAAGTGCAAAAGTGGTTTCCTGCACCAACACAAGTGCGAAAAGTGGTTTTTCAACACTAACACAAGTGCGAAAAGTGGTTTTTCAACACTAACACAAGTGCGAAAAGTGGTTTTTCCACACTAATACAAGTGCAAAAGTGGTTTCCTGCACCAACACAAGTGCGAAAAGTGGTTTTTCAACACTAACACAAGTGCGAAAAGTGGTTTTTCAACACTATCACAAGTGCAAAAAGTGTTTTTTCCACACTAATACAAGTGCAAAAGTGGTTTCCTGCACCAACACAAGTGCGAAAAGTGGTTTTTCAACACTAACACAAGTGCGAAAAGTGGTTTTTCAACACTAACACAAGTGCGAAAAGTGGTTTTTCCACACTAATACAAGTGCAAAAGTGGTTTCCTGCACCAACACAAGTGGGAAAAGTGGTTTTTCAACACTAACACAAGTGCGAAAAGTGGTTTTTCAACACTATCACAAGTGCAAAAAGTGTTTTTTCCACACTAATACAAGTGCAAAAGTGGTTTCCTGCACCAACACAAGTGCGAAAAGTGGTTTTTCAACACCAACACAAGTGCAAAAAGTGGTTTTTCAACACTAACACAAGTGCGAAAAGTGTTTTTTCCACACTAATACAAGTGCAAAAGTGGTTTCCTGCACCAACACAAGTGCGAAAAGTGGTTTTTCAACACTAACACAAGTGCGAAAAGTGGTTTTTCAACACTAACACAAGTGCGAAAAGTGGTTTTTCAACACTAACACAAGTGTGAAAAGTGGTTTTTCCACACTAATACAAGTGCAAAAGTGGTTTCCTGCACCAACACAAGTGCGAAAAGTGGTTTTTCAACACTAACACAAGTGCGAAAAGTGGTTTTTCAACACTAACACAAGTGCGAAAAGTGGTTTTTCAACACTATCACAAGTGCAAAAAGTGTTTTTTCCACACTAATACAAGTGCAAAAGTGGTTTCCTGCACCAACACAACTGCGAAAAGTGGTTTTTCAACACTAACACAAGTGCGAAAAGTGGTTTTTCAACACTATCACAAGTGCAAAAAGTGTTTTTTCCACACTAATACAAGTGCAAAAGTGGTTTCCTGCACCAACACAAGTGCGAAAAGTGGTTTTTCAACACTATCACAAGTGCAAAAAGTGTTTTTTCCACACTAATACAAGTGCAAAAGTGGTTTCCTGCACCAACACAGGTGCGAAAAGTGGTTTTTCAACACTAACACAAGTGCGAAAAGTGGTTTTTCAACACTAACACAAGTGCGAAAAGTGGTTTTTCCACACTAATACAAGTGCAAAAGTGGTTTCCTGCACCAACACAAGTGCGAAAAGTGTTTTTTCAACACGAACACAAGTGCGAAAAGTGGTTTTTCAACACTAACACAAGTGCGAAAAGTGGTTTTTCAACACTAACACAAGTGCGAAAAGTGGTTTTTCCACACTAACACAAGTGCAAAAGTGGTTTCCTGCACCAACACAAGTGCGAAAAGTGGTTTTTCAACACCAACACAAGTGCGAAAAGTGGTTTTTCAACACTAACACAAGTGCGAAAAGTGGTTTTTCAACACTATCACAAGTGCAAAAAGTGTTTTTTCCACACTAATACAGTGCAAAAGTGGTTTCCTGCACCAACACAAGTGCGAAAAGTGGTTTTTCAACACTAACACAAGTGCGAAAAGTGGTTTTTCAACACTATCACAAGTGCGAAAAGTGGTTTTTCCACATTAATACAAGTGCAAAAGTGGTTTCCTGCACCAACACAAGTGCGAAAAGTGGTTTTTCAACACTAACAGAAGTGCGAAAAGTGGTTTTTCAACACTAACACAAGTGCGAAAAGTGATTTTTCCACATTAATACAAGTGCAAAAGTGGTTTCCTGCACCAACACAAGTGCGAAAAGTGGTTTTTCAACACTAACAGAAGTGCGAAAAGTGGTTTTTCCATACTAATACAAGTGCAAAAGTGGTTTCCTGCACCAACACAAGTGCGAAAAGTGGTTTTTCAACACTAACACAAGTGCGAAAAGTGGTTTTTCAACACTATCACAAGTGCAAAAAGTGTTTTTTCCACACCAATACAAGTGCAAAAGTGGTTTCCTGCACCAACACAAGTGCGAAAAGTGGTTTTTCAACACTAACACAAGTGCGAAAAGTGGTTTTTCAACACTAACACTTGTGCGAAAAGTGGTTTTCCACACTAATACAAGTACAAAAGTGGTTTCCTGCACCAACACAAGTGCGAAAAGTGGTTTTTCAACACCAACACAAATGCGAAAAGTGGTTTTTCAACACTAACACAAGTGCGAAAAGTGGTTTTTCAACACTATCACAAGTGCAAAAAGTGTTTTTTCCACACTAATACAAGTGAAAAAGTGGTTTCCTGCACCAACACAATTGCGAAAAGTGGTTTTTCAACACTAACACAAGTGCGAAAAGTGGTTTTTCAACACTAACACAAGTGCGAAAAGTGGTTTTTCAACACTAACACAAGTGTGAAAAGTGGTTTTTCCACACTAATACAAGTGCAAAAGTGGTTTCCTGCACCAACACAAGTGCAAAAAGTGTATTTTCCACACTAATACAAGTGCAAAAGTGGTTTCCTGCACCAACACAAGTGCGAAAAGTGGTTTTTCAACACTAACACAAGTGCGAAAAGTGGTTTTTCAACACTATCACAAGTGCAAAAAGTGTTTTTTCCACACTAATACAAGTGCAAAAGTGGTTTCCTGCACCAACACAACTGCGAAAAGTGGTTTTTCAACACTAACACAAGTGCGAAAAGTGGTTTTTCAACACTATCACAAGTGCAAAAAGTGTTTTTTCCACACTAATACAAGTGCAAAAGTGGTTTCCTGCACCAACACAAGTGCGAAAAGTGGTTTTTCAACACTATCACAAGTGCAAAAAGTGTTTTTTCCACACTAATACAAGTGCAAAAGTGGTTTCCTGCACCAACACAGGTGCGAAAAGTGGTTTTTCAACACTAACACAAGTGCGAAAAGTGGTTTTTCAACACTAACACAAGTGCGAAAAGTGGTTTTTCCACACTAATACAAGTGCAAAAGTGGTTTCCTGCACCAACACAAGTGCGAAAAGTGTTTTTTCAACACGAACACAAGTGCGAAAAGTGGTTTTTCAACACTAACACAAGTGCGAAAAGTGGTTTTTCAACACTAACACAAGTGCGAAAAGTGGTTTTTCCACACTAACACAAGTGCAAAAGTGGTTTCCTGCACCAACACAAGTGCGAAAAGTGGTTTTTCAACACCAACACAAGTGCGAAAAGTCGTTTTTCAACACGAACACAAGTGCGAAAAGTGGTTTTTCAACACTATCACAAGTGCAAAAAGTGTTTTTTCCACACTAATACAGTGCAAAAGTGGTTTCCTGCACCAACACAAGTGCGAAAAGTGGTTTTTCAACACTAACACAAGTGCGAAAAGTGGTTTTTCCACATTAATACAAGTGCAAAAGTGGTTTCCTGCACCAACACAAGTGCGAAAAGTGGTTTTTCAACACTAACAGAAGTGCGAAAAGTGGTTTTTCAACACTAACACAAGTGCGAAAAGTGATTTTTCAACACTAACACAACGAAAAGTGATTTTTCAACACTAACACAAGTGCGAAAAGTGGTTTTTTCCACATTAATACAAGTGCAAAAGTGGTTTCCTGCACCAACACAAGTGCGAAAAGTGGTTTTTCAACACTAACAGAAGTGCGAAAAGTGGTTTTTCCACACTAATAACAAGTGCAAAAGTGGTTTCCTGCACCAACACAAGTGCGAAAAGTGGTTTTTCAACACTAACACAAGTGCGAAAAGTGGTTTTTCAACACTATCACAATTGCAAAAAGTGTTTTTTCCACACCAATACAAGTGCAAAAGTGGTTTCCTGCACCAACACAAGTGCGAAAAGTGGTTTTTCAACACTAACACAAATGCGAAAAGTGGTTTTTCAACACTAACACTTGTGCGAAAAGTGGTTTTCCACACTAATACAAGTACAAAAGTGGTTTCCTGCACCAACACAAGTGCGAAAAGTGGTTTTTCAACACCAACACAAATGCGAAAAGTGGTTTTTCAACACTAACACAAGTGCGAAAAGTGGTTTTTCAACACTATCACAAGTGCAAAAAGTGTTTTTTCCACACTAATACAAGTGAAAAAGTGGTTTCCTGCACCAACACAATTGCGAAAAGTGGTTTTTCAACACTAACACAAGTGCGAAAAGTGGTTTTTCAACACTAACACAAGTGCGAAAAGTGGTTTTTCAACACTAACACAAGTGTGAAAAGTGGTTTTTCCACACTAATACAAGTGCAAAAGTGGTTTCCTGCACCAACACAAGTGCAAAAAGTGGTTTTTCCACACTAATACAAGTGCAAAAGTGGTTTCCTGCACCAACACAAGTGCGAAAAGTGGTTTTTCAACACTAACACAAGTGCGAAAAGTGGTTTTTCAACACAAACACAAGTGCGAAAAGTGGTTTTTCAACACTATCACAAGTGCAAAAAGTGTTTTTTCCACACTAATACAAGTGCAAAAGTGGTTTCCTGCACCAACACAAGTGCGAAAAGTGGTTTTTCAACACTAACACAAGTGCCAAAAGTGGTTTTTCAACACTATCACAAGTGCAAAAAGTGTTTTTTCCACACTAATACAAGTGCAAAAGTGGTTTCCTGCACCAACACAAGTGCGAAAATTGGTTTTTCAACACTAACACAAGTGCGAAAAGTGGTTTTTTCACACTATCACAAGTGCAAAAAGTGTTTTTTCCACACTAATACAAGTGCAAAAGTGGTTTCCTGCACCAACACAAGTGCGAAAATTGGTTTTTCAACACTAACACAAATGCAAAAAGTGGTTTTTCAACACTAACACAAGTGCGAAAAGTGGTTTTTCAACACTAACACAGGTGTGAAAAGTGGTTTTTCCACACTAATACAAGTACAAAAGTGGTTTCCTGCACCAACACAAGTGCGAAAAGTGGTTTTCCTGCACCAACACAAGTGCGAAAAGTGGTTTTTCAACACTAACACAAGAGCGAAAAGTGGTTTTTCAACACTATCACAAGTGCAAAAAGTGTTTTTTCCACACCAATACAAGTGCAAAAGTGGTTTCCTGCACCAACACAAGTGCGAAAAGTGGTTTTTCAACACTAACACAGTGCGAAAAGTGGTTTTTCAACACTAACACTTGTGCGAAAAGTGGTTTTCCACACTAATACAAGTACAAAAGTGGTTTCCTGCACCAACACAAGTGCGAAAAGTGGTTTTTCAACACCAACACAAGTGCGAAAAGTGGTTTTTCAACACTATCACAAGTGCAAAAAGTGTTTTTTCCACACTAATACAAGTGAAAAAGTGGTTTCCTGCACCAACACAAGTGCGAAAAGTGGTTTTTCAACACTAACACAAGTGCGAAAAGTGGTTTTTCAACACTAACACAAGTGCGAAAAGTGGTTTTTCAACACTAACACAAGTGTGAAAAGTGGTTTTTCCACACTAATACAAGTGCAAAAGTGGTTTCCTGCACCAACACAAGTGCAAAAAGTGGTTTTTCCACACTAATACAAGTGCAAAAGTGGTTTCCTGCAGCAACACAAGTGCGAAAAGTGGTTTTTCAACACTAACACAAGTGCGAAAAGTGGTTTTTCAACACAAACACAAGTGCGAAAAGTGGTTTTTCAACACTATCACAAGTGCAAAAGTGGTTTCCTGCACCAACACAAGTGCGAAAAGTGGTTTTTCAACACTAACACAAGTGCGAAAAGTGGTTTTTCAACACTAACACAAGTGCGAAAAGTGGTTTTTCCACACTAATACAAGTGCAAAAGTGGTTTCCTGCACCAACACAAGTGCGAAAAGTGGTTTTTCAACACTAACACAAGTGCGAAAAGTGGTTTTTCAACACTATCACAAGTGCAAAAAGTGTTTTTTCCACACTAATACAAGTGCAAAAGTGGTTTCCTGCACCAACACAAGTGCGAAAAGTGGTTTTTCAACACTAACACAAGTGCGAAAAGTGGTTTTTCAACACTAACACAAGTGCGAAAAGTGGTTTTTCCACACTAATACAAGTGCAAAAGTGGTTTCCTGCACCAACACAAGTGGGAAAAGTGGTTTTTCAACACTAACACAAGTGCGAAAAGTGGTTTTTCAACACTATCACAAGTGCAAAAAGTGTTTTTTCCACACTAATACAAGTGCAAAAGTGGTTTCCTGCACCAACACAAGTGCGAAAAGTGGTTTTTCAACACCAACACAAGTGCAAAAAGTGGTTTTTCAACACTAACACAAGTGCGAAAAGTGTTTTTTCCACACTAATACAAGTGCAAAAGTGGTTTCCTGCACCAACACAAGTGCGAAAAGTGGTTTTTCAACACTAACACAAGTGCGAAAAGTGGTTTTTCAACACTAACACAAGTGCGAAAAGTGGTTTTTCAACACTAACACAAGTGTGAAAAGTGGTTTTTCCACACTAATACAAGTGCAAAAGTGGTTTCCTGCACCAACACAAGTGCGAAAAGTGGTTTTTCAACACTAACACAAGTGCGAAAAGTGGTTTTTCAACACTAACACAAGTGCGAAAAGTGGTTTTTCAACACTATCACAAGTGCAAAAAGTGTTTTTTCCACACTAATACAAGTGCAAAAGTGGTTTCCTGCACAAACACAACTGCGAAAAGTGGTTTTTCAACACTAACACAAGTGCGAAAAGTGGTTTTTCAACACTATCACAAGTGCAAAAAGTGTTTTTTCCACACTAATACAAGTGCAAAAGTGGTTTCCTGCACCAACACAAGTGCGAAAAGTGGTTTTTCAACACTATCACAAGTGCAAAAAGTGTTTTTTCCACACTAATACAAGTGCAAAAGTGGTTTCCTGCACCAACACAGGTGCGAAAAGTGGTTTTTCAACACTAACACAAGTGCGAAAAGTGGTTTTTCAACACTAACACAAGTGCGAAAAGTGGTTTTTCCACACTAATACAAGTGCAAAAGTGGTTTCCTGCACCAACACAAGTGCGAAAAGTGTTTTTTCAACACGAACACAAGTGCGAAAAGTGGTTTTTCAACACTAACACAAGTGCGAAAAGTGGTTTTTCAACACTAACACAAGTGCGAAAAGTGGTTTTTCCACACTAACACAAGTGCAAAAGTGGTTTCCTGCACCAACACAAGTGCGAAAAGTGGTTTTTCAACACCAACACAAGTGCGAAAAGTGGTTTTTCAACACTAACACAAGTGCGAAAAGTGGTTTTTCAACACTATCACAAGTGCAAAAAGTGTTTTTTCCACACTAATACAGTGCAAAAGTGGTTTCCTGCACCAACACAAGTGCGAAAAGTGGTTTTTCAACACTAACACAAGTGCGAAAAGTGGTTTTTCAACACTATCACAAGTGCGAAAAGTGGTTTTTCCACATTAATACAAGTGCAAAAGTGGTTTCCTGCACCAACACAAGTGCGAAAAGTGGTTTTTCAACACTAACAGAAGTGCGAAAAGTGGTTTTTCAACACTAACACAAGTGCGAAAAGTGATTTTTCAACACTAACACAAGTGCGAAAAGTGGTTTTTCCACATTAATACAAGTGCAAAAGTGGTTTCCTGCACCAACACAAGTGCGAAAAGTGGTTTTTCAACACTAACAGAAGTGCGAAAAGTGGTTTTTCCATACTAATACAAGTGCAAAAGTGGTTTCCTGCACCAACACAAGTGCGAAAAGTGGTTTTTCAACACTAACACAAGTGCGAAAAGTGGTTTTTCAACACTATCACAAGTGCAAAAAGTGTTTTTTCCACACCAATACAAGTGCAAAAGTGGTTTCCTGCACCAACACAAGTGCGAAAAGTAGTTTTTCAACACTAACACAAGTGCGAAAAGTGGTTTTTCAACACTAACACTTGTGCGAAAAGTGGTTTTCCACACTAATACAAGTACAAAAGTGGTTTCCTGCACCAACACAAGTGCGAAAAGTGGTTTTTCAACACCAACACAAATGCGAAAAGTGGTTTTTCAACACTAACACAAGTGCGAAAAGTGGTTTTTCAACACTATCACAAGTGCAAAAAGTGTTTTTTCCACACTAATACAAGTGAAAAAGTGGTTTCCTGCACCAACACAATTGCGAAAAGTGGTTTTTCAACACTAACACAAGTGCGAAAAGTGGTTTTTCAACACTAACACAAGTGCGAAAAGTTGGTTTTTCAACACTAACACAAGTGTGAAAAGTGGTTTTTCCACACTAATACAAGTGCAAAAGTGGTTTCCTGCACCAACACAAGTGCAAAAAGTGTATTTTCCACACTAATACAAGTGCAAAAGTGGTTTCCTGCACCAACACAAGTGCGAAAAGTGGTTTTTCAACACTAACACAAGTGCGAAAAGTGGTTTTTCAACACTATCACAAGTGCAAAAAGTGTTTTTTCCACACTAATACAAGTGCAAAAGTGGTTTCCTGCACCAACACAACTGCGAAAAGTGGTTTTTCAACACTAACACAAGTGCGAAAAGTGGTTTTTCAACACTATCACAAGTGCAAAAAGTGTTTTTTCCACACTAATACAAGTGCAAAAGTGGTTTCCTGCACCAACACAAGTGCGAAAAGTGGTTTTTCAACACTATCACAAGTGCAAAAAGTGTTTTTTCCACACTAATACAAGTGCAAAAGTGGTTTCCTGCACCAACACAGGTGCGAAAAGTGGTTTTTCAACACTAACACAAGTGCGAAAAGTGGTTTTTCAACACTAACACAAGTGCGAAAAGTGGTTTTTCCACACTAATACAAGTGCAAAAGTGGTTTCCTGCACCAACACAAGTGCGAAAAGTGTTTTTTCAACACGAACACAAGTGCGAAAAGTGGTTTTTCAACACTAACACAAGTGCGAAAAGTGGTTTTTCAACACTAACACAAGTGCGAAAAGTGGTTTTTCCACACTAACACAAGTGCAAAAGTGGTTTCCTGCACCAACACAAGTGCGAAAAGTGGTTTTTCAACACCAACACAAGTGCGAAAAGTCGTTTTTCAACACGAACACAAGTGCGAAAAGTGGTTTTTCAACACTATCACAAGTGCAAAAAGTGTTTTTTCCACACTAATACAGTGCAAAAGTGGTTTCCTGCACCAACACAAGTGCGAAAAGTGGTTTTTCAACACTAACACAAGTGCGAAAAGTGGTTTTTCCACATTAATACAAGTGCAAAAGTGGTTTCCTGCACCAACACAAGTGCGAAAAGTGGTTTTTCAACACTAACAGAAGTGCGAAAAGTGGTTTTTCAACACTAACACAAGTGCGAAAAGTGATTTTTCAACACTAACACAAGTGCGAAAAGTGGTTTTTCCACATTAATACAAGTGCAAAAGTGGTTTCCTGCACCAACACAAGTGCGAAAAGTGGTTTTTCAACACTAACAGAAGTGCGAAAAGTGGTTTTTCCACACTAATACAAGTGCAAAAGTGGTTTCCTGCACCAACACAAGTGCGAAAAGTGGTTTTTCAACACTAACACAAGTGCGAAAAGTGGTTTTTCAACACTATCACAATTGCAAAAAGTGTTTTTTCCACACCAATACAAGTGCAAAAGTGGTTTCCTGCACCAACACAAGTGCGAAAAGTGGTTTTTCAACACTAACACAAATGCGAAAAGTGGTTTTTCAACACTAACACTTGTGCGAAAAGTGGTTTTCCACACTAATACAAGTACAAAAGTGGTTTCCTGCACCAACACAAGTGCGAAAAGTGGTTTTTCAACACCAACACAAATGCGAAAAGTGGTTTTTCAACACTAACACAAGTGCGAAAAGTGGTTTTTCAACACTATCACAAGTGCAAAAAGTGTTTTTTCCACACTAATACAAGTGAAAAAGTGGTTTCCTGCACCAACACAATTGCGAAAAGTGGTTTTTCAACACTAACACAAGTGCGAAAAGTGGTTTTTCAACACTAACACAAGTGCGAAAAGTGGTTTTTCAACACTAACACAAGTGTGAAAAGTGGTTTTTCCACACTAATACAAGTGCAAAAGTGGTTTCCTGCACCAACACAAGTGCAAAAAGTGGTTTTTCCACACTAATACAAGTGCAAAAGTGGTTTCCTGCACCAACACAAGTGCGAAAAGTGGTTTTTCAACACTAACACAAGTGCGAAAAGTGGTTTTTCAACACAAACACAAGTGCGAAAAGTGGTTTTTCAACACTATCACAAGTGCAAAAAGTGTTTTTTCCACACTAATACAAGTGCAAAAGTGGTTTCCTGCACCAACACAAGTGCGAAAAGTGGTTTTTCAACACTAACACAAGTGCCAAAAGTGGTTTTTCAACACTATCACAAGTGCAAAAAGTGTTTTTTCCACACTAATACAAGTGCAAAAGTGGTTTCCTGCACCAACACAAGTGCGAAAATTGTTTTTTCAACACTAACACAAGTGCGAAAAGTGGTTTTTCAACACTAACACAAGTGCGAAAAGTGGTTTTTCAACACTAACACAGGTGCGAAAAGTGGTTTTTCCACACTAATACAAGTACAAAAGTGGTTTCCTGCACCAACACAAGTGCGAAAAGTGGTTTTTCCACAATAACACAAGTGCGAAAAGTGGTTTTTCCACAATAATACAAGTGCAAAAGTGGTTTCCTGCACCAACACAAGTGCGAAAAGTGGTTTTTCAACACTATCACAAGTGCAAAAAGTGTTTTTTCCACACTAATACAAGTGCAAACGTGGTTTCCTGCACCAACACAAGTGCGAAAAGTGGTTTTTCAACACTAACACAAGTGCGAAAAGTGGTTTTTCAACACTAACACAAGTGCGAAAAGTGGTTTTTCAACACTAACACAAGTGTGAAAAGTGGTTTTTCCACACTAATACAAGTGCAAAAGTGGTTTCCTGCACCAACACAAGTGCGAAAAGTGGTTTTTCAACACTAACACAAGTGCGAAAAGTGGTTTTTCAACACTAACACAAGTGCGAAAAGTGGTTTTTCAACACTATCACAAGTGCAAAAGGTGTTTTTTCCACACTAATACAAGTGCAAAAGTGGTTTCCTGCACCAACACAAGTGCGAAAAGTGGTTTTTCAACACTAACACAAGTGCCAAAAGTGGTTTTTCAACACTAACACAAGTGCGAAAAGTGGTTTTTCAACACTATCACAAGTGTAAAAAGTGGTTTTTTCCACACTAATACAAGTGCAAAAGTGGTTTCCTGCACCAACACAAGTGCGAAAAGTGGTTTTTCAACACTATCACAAGTGCAAAAAGTGTTTTTTCCACACTAATACAAGTGCAAAAGTGGTTTCCTGCACCAACACAGGTGCGAAAAGTGGTTTTTCAACACTAACACAAGTGCGAAAAGTGGTTTTTCAACACTAACACAAGTGCGAAAAGTGGTTTTTCCACACTAATACAAGTGCAAAAGTGGTTTCCTGCACCAACACAAGTGCAAAAAGTGGTTTTTCAACACGAACACAAGTGCGAAAAGTGGTTTTTCAACACTAACACAAGTGCGAAAAGTGGTTTTTCAACACTAACACAAGTGCGAAAAGTGGTTTTTCCACACTAATACAAGTGCAAAAGTGGTTTCCTGCACCAACACAAGTGCGAAAAGTGGTTTTTCAACACCAACACAAGTGCGAAAAGTGGTTTTTCAACACTAACACAAGTGCAAAAAGTGGTTTTTCAACACTATCACAAGTGCAAAAAGTGTTTTTCCCACACTAATACAGTGCAAAAGTGGTTTCCTGCACCAACACAAGTGCGAAAAGTGGTTTTTCAACACTAACACAAGTGCGAAAAGTGGTTTTTCAACACTATCACAAGTGCAAAAAGTGTTTTTTCCACACTAATACAAGTGCAAAAGTGGTTTCCTGCACCAACACAAGTGCGAAAAGTGGTTTTTCAACACTAACACAAGCGCGAAAAGTGGTTTTTCAACACTAACACAAGTGCGAAAAGTGGTTTTTCAACACTAACACAAGTGCGAAAAGTGGTTTTTCAACACTAACACAAGTGCGAAAAGTGGTTTTTTCACACTATCACAAGTGCAAAAAGTGTTTTTTCCACACTAATACAAGTGCAAAAGTGGTTTCCTGCACCAACACAAGTGCGAAAATTGGTTTTTCAACACTAACACAAATGCAAAAAGTGGTTTTTCAACACTAACACAAGTGCGAAAAGTGGTTTTTCAACACTAACACAGGTGTGAAAAGTGGTTTTTCCACACTAATACAAGTACAAAAGTGGTTTCCTGCACCAACACAAGTGCGAAAAGTGGTTTTCCTGCACCAACACAAGTGCGAAAAGTGGTTTTTCAACACTAACACAAGAGCGAAAAGTGGTTTTTCAACACTATCACAAGTGCAAAAAGTGTTTTTTCCACACCAATACAAGTGCAAAAGTGGTTTCCTGCACCAACACAAGTGCGAAAAGTGGTTTTTCAACACTAACACAAGTGCGAAAAGTGGTTTTTCAACACTAACACTTGTGCGAAAAGTGGTTTTCCACACTAATACAAGTACAAAAGTGGTTTCCTGCACCAACACAAGTGCGAAAAGTGGTTTTTCAACACCAACACAAGTGCGAAAAGTGGTTTTTCAACACTATCACAAGTGCAAAAAGTGTTTTTTCCACACTAATACAAGTGAAAAAGTGGTTTCCTGCACCAACACAAGTGCGAAAAGTGGTTTTTCAACACTAACACAAGTGCGAAAAGTGGTTTTTCAACACTAACACAAGTGCAAAAAGTGGTTTTTCAACACTAACACAAGTGTGAAAAGTGGTTTTTCCACACTAATACAAGTGCAAAAGTGGTTTCCTGCACCAACACAAGTGCAAAAAGTGGTTTTTCCACACTAATACAAGTGCAAAAGTGGTTTCCTGCACCAACACAAGTGCGAAAAGTGGTTTTTCAACACTAACACAAGTGCGAAAAGTGGTTTTTCAACACAAACACAAGTGCGAAAAGTGGTTTTTCAACACTATCACAAGTGCAAAAGTGGTTTCCTGCACCAACACAAGTGCGAAAAGTGGTTTTTCAACACTAACACAAGTGCGAAAAGTGGTTTTTCAACACTAACACAAGTGCGAAAAGTGGTTTTTCCACACTAATACAAGTGCAAAAGTGGTTTCCTGCACCAACACAAGTGCGAAAAGTGGTTTTTCAACACTAACACAAGTGCGAAAAGTGGTTTTTCAACACTATCACAAGTGCAAAAAGTGTTTTTTCCACACTAATACAAGTGCAAAAGTGGTTTCCTGCACCAACACAAGTGCGAAAAGTGGTTTTTCAACACTAACACAAGTGCGAAAAGTGGTTTTTCAACACTAACACAAGTGCGAAAAGTGGTTTTTCCACACTAATACAAGTGCAAAAGTGGTTTCCTGCACCAACACAAGTGGGAAAAGTGGTTTTTCAACACTAACACAAGTGCGAAAAGTGGTTTTTCAACACTATCACAAGTGCAAAAAGTGTTTTTTCCACACTAATACAAGTGCAAAAGTGGTTTCCTGCACCAACACAAGTGCGAAAAGTGGTTTTTCAACACCAACACAAGTGCGAAAAGTGGTTTTTCAACACTAACACAAGTGCGAAAAGTGTTTTTTTCCACACTAATACAAGTGCAAAAGTGGTTTCCTGCACCAACACAAGTGCGAAAAGTGGTTTTTCAACACTAACACAAGTGCGAAAAGTGGTTTTTCAACACCAACACAAGTGCGAAAAGTGGTTTTTCAACACTAACACAAGTGTGAAAAGTGGTTTTTCCACACTAATACAAGTGCAAAAGTGGTTTCCTGCACCAACACAAGTGCGAAAAGTGGTTTTTCAACACTAACACAAGTGCGAAAAGTGGTTTTTCAACACTAACACAAGTGCGAAAAGTGGTTTTTCAACACTATCACAAGTGCAAAAAGTGTTTTTTCCACACTAATACAAGTGCAAAAGTGGTTTCCTGCACCAACACAACTGCGAAAAGTGGTTTTTCAACACTAACACAAGTGCGAAAAGTGGTTTTTAAACACTATCACAAGTGCAAAAAGTGTTTTTTCCACACTAATACAAGTGCAAAAGTGGTTTCCTGCACCAACACAAGTGCGAAAAGTGGTTTTTCAACACTATCACAAGTGCAAAAAGTGTTTTTTCCACACTAATACAAGTGCAAAAGTGGTTTCCTGCACCAACACAGGTGCGAAAAGTGGTTTTTCAACACTAACACAAGTGCGAAAAGTGGTTTTTCAACACTAACACAAGTGCGAAAAGTGGTTTTTCCACACTAATACAAGTGCAAAAGTGGTTTCCTGCACCAACACAAGTGCGAAAAGTGTTTTTTCAACACGAACACAAGTGCGAAAAGTGGTTTTTCAACACTAACACAAGTGCGAAAAGTGGTTTTTCAACACTAACACAAGTGCGAAAAGTGGTTTTTCCACATTAATACAAGTGCAAAAGTGGTTTCCTGCACCAACACAAGTGCGAAAAGTGGTTTTTCAACACTAACACAAGTGCGAAAAGTGGTTTTTCAACACTAACACAAGTGCGAAAAGTGGTTTTTTCACACTATCACAAGTGCAAAAAGTGTTTTTTCCACACTAATACAAGTGCAAAAGTGGTTTCCTGCACCAACACAAGTGCGAAAATTGGTTTTTCAACACTAACACAAATGCAAAAAGTGGTTTTTCAACACTAACACAAGTGCGAAAAGTGGTTTTTCAACACTAACACAGGTGTGAAAAGTGGTTTTTCCACACTAATACAAGTACAAAAGCGGTTTCCTGCTCCAACAAAGTGCGAAAAGTGGTTTTCCTGCACCAACACAAGTGCGAAAAGTGGTTTTTCAACACTAACACAAGAGCGAAAAGTGGTTTTTTCAACACTATCACAAGTGCAAAAAGTGTTTTTTTCCACACCAATACAAGTGCAAAAGTGGTTTCCTGCACCAACACAAGTGCGAAAAGTGGTTTTTCAACACTAACACAAGTGCGAAAAGTGGTTTTTCAACACTAACACTTGTGCGAAAAGTGGTTTTCCACACTAATACAAGTACAAAAGTGGTTTCCTGCACCAACACAAGTGCGAAAAGTGGTTTTTCAACACTAACACAAGAGCGAAAAGTGGTTTTTCAACACTATCACAAGTGCAAAAAGTGTTTTTTCCACACCAATACAAGTGCAAAAGTGGTTTCCTGCACCAACACAAGTGCGAAAAGTGGTTTTTCAACACTAACACAAGTGCGAAAAGTGGTTTTTCAACACTAACACTTGTGCGAAAAGTGGTTTTCCACACTAATACAAGTACAAAAGTGGTTTCCTGCACCAACACAAGTGCGAAAAGTGGTTTTTCAACACCAACACAAGTGCGAAAAGTGTTTTTCAACACTATCACAAGTGCAAAAAAGTGTTTTTTCCACACTAATACAAGTGAAAAAGTGGTTTCCTGCACCAACACAAGTGCGAAAAGTGGTTTTTCAACACTAACACAAGTGCGAAAAGTGGTTTTTCAACACTAACACAAGTGCAAAAAGTGGTTTTTCAACACTAACACAAGTGTGAAAAGTGGTTTTTCCACACTAATACAAGTGCAAAAGTGGTTTCCTGCACCAACACAAGTGCAAAAAGTGGTTTTTCCACACTAATACAAGTGCAAAAGTGGTTTCCTGCACCAACACAAGTGCGAAAAGTGGTTTTTCAACACTATCACAAGTGCAAAAGTGGTTTCCTGCACCAACACAAGTGCGAAAAGTGGTTTTTCAACACTAACACAAGTGCGAAAAGTGGTTTTTCAACACTAACACAAGTGCGAAAAGTGGTTTTTCCACACTAATACAAGTGCAAAAGTGGTTTCCTGCACCAACACAAGTGCGAAAAGTGGTTTTTCAACACTAACACAAGTGCGAAAAGTGGTTTTTCAACACTATCACAAGTGCAAAAAGTGTTTTTTCCACACTAATACAAGTGCAAAAGTGGTTTCCTGCACCAACACAAGTGCGAAAAGTGGTTTTTCAACACTAACACAAGTGCGAAAAGTGGTTTTTCAACACTAACACAAGTGCGAAAAGTGGTTTTTCCACACTAATACAAGTGCAAAAGTGGTTTCCTGCACCAACACAAGTGGGAAAAGTGGTTTTTCAACACTAACACAAGTGCGAAAAGTGGTTTTTCAACACTATCACAAGTGCAAAAAGTGTTTTTTCCACACTAATACAAGTGCAAAAGTGGTTTCCTGCACCAACACAAGTGCGAAAAGTGGTTTTTCAACACCAACACAAGTGCGAAAAGTGGTTTTTCAACACTAACACAAGTGCGAAAAGTGTTTTTTCCACACTAATACAAGTGCAAAAGTGGTTTCCTGCACCAACACAAGTGCGAAAAGTGGTTTTTCAACACTAACACAAGTGCGAAAAGTGGTTTTTCAACACTAACACAAGTGCGAAAAGTGGTTTTCAACACTAACACAAGTGTGAAAAGTGGTTTTTCCACACTAATACAAGTGCAAAAGTGGTTTCCTGCACCAACACAAGTGCGAAAAGTGGTTTTTCAACACTAACACAAGTGCGAAAAGTGGTTTTTCAACACTAACACAAGTGCGAAAAGTGGTTTTTCAACACTATCACAAGTGCAAAAAGTGTTTTTTCCACACTAATACAAGTGCAAAAGTGGTTTCCTGCACCAACACAACTGCGAAAAGTGGTTTTTCAACACTAACACAAGTGCGAAAAGTGGTTTTTAAACACTATCACAAGTGGAAAAAGTGTTTTTTCCACACTAATACAAGTGCAAAAGTGGTTTCCTGCACCAACACAAGTGCGAAAAGTGGTTTTTCAACACTATCACAAGTGCAAAAAGTGTTTTTTCCACACTAATACAAGTGCAAAAGTGGTTTCCTGCACCAACACAGGTGCGAAAAGTGGTTTTTCAACACTAACACAAGTGCGAAAAGTGGTTTTTCAACACTAACACAAGTGCGAAAAGTGGTTTTTCCACACTAATACAAGTGCAAAAGTGGTTTCCTGCACCAACACAAGTGCGAAAAGTGTTTTTTCAACACGAACACAAGTGCGAAAAGTGGTTTTTCAACACTAACACAAGTGCGAAAAGTGGTTTTTCAACACTAACACAAGTGCGAAAAGTGGTTTTTCCACATTAATACAAGTGCAAAAGTGGTTTCCTGCACCAACACAAGTGCGAAAAGTGGTTTTTCAACACTAACACAAGTGCGAAAAGTGGTTTTTCAACACTAACACAAGTGCGAAAAGTGGTTTTTTCACACTATCACAAGTGCAAAAAGTGTTTTTTCCACACTAATACAAGTGCAAAAGTGGTTTCCTGCACCAACACAAGTGCGAAAATTGGTTTTTCAACACTAACACAAATGCAAAAAGTGGTTTTTCAACACTAACACAAGTGCGAAAAGTGGTTTTTCAACACTAATACAGGTGTGAAAAGTGGTTTTTCCACACTAATACAAGTACAAAAGCGGTTTCCTGCTCCAACACAAGTGCGAAAAGTGGTTTTCCTGCACCAACACAAGTGCGAAAAGTGGTTTTTCAACACTAACACAAGAGCGAAAAGTGGTTTTTCAACACTATCACAAGTGCAAAAAGTGTTTTTTCCACACCAATACAAGTGCAAAAGTGGTTTCCTGCACCAACACAAGTGCGAAAAGTGGTTTTTCAACACTAACACAAGTGCGAAAAGTGGTTTTTCAACACTAACACTTGTGCGAAAAGTGGTTTTCCACACTAATACAAGTACAAAAGTGGTTTCCTGCACCAACACAAGTGCGAAAAGTGGTTTTTCAACACCAACACAAGTGCGAAAAGTGGTTTTTCAACACTATCACAAGTGCAAAAAGTGTTTTTTCCACACTAATACAAGTGAAAAAGTGGTTTCCTGCACCAACACAAGTGCGAAAAGTGGTTTTTCAACACTAACACAAGTGCGAAAAGTGGTTTTTCAACACTAACACAAGTGCGAAAAGTGGTTTTTCAACACTAACACAAGTGTGAAAAGTGGTTTTTCCACACTAATACAAGTGCAAAAGTGGTTTCCTGCACCAACACAAGTGCAAAAAGTGGTTTTTCCACACTAATACAAGTGCAAAAGTGGTTTCCTGCACCAACACAAGTGCGAAAAGTGGTTTTTCAACACTAACACAAGTGCGAAAAGTGGTTTTTCAACACAAACACAAGTGCGAAAAGTGGTTTTTCAACACTATCACAAGTGCAAAAGTGGTTTCCTGCACCAACACAAGTGCGAAAAGTGGTTTTTCAACACTAACACAAGTGCGAAAAGTGGTTTTTCAACACTAACACAAGTGCGAAAAGTGGTTTTTCCACACTAATACAAGTGCAAAAGTGGTTTCCTGCACCAACACAAGTGCGAAAAGTGGTTTTTCAACATTAACACAAGTGCGAAAAGTGGTTTTTCAACACTATCACAAGTGCAAAAAGTGTTTTTTCCACACTAATACAAGTGCCAAAGTGGTTTCCTGCACCAACACAAGTGCGAAAAGTGGTTTTTCAACACTAACACAAGTGCGAAAAGTGGTTTTTCAACACTAACACAAGTGCGAAAAGTGGTTTTTCCACACTAATACAAGTGCAAAAGTGGTTTCCTGCACCAACACAAGTGGGAAAAGTGGTTTTTCAACACTAACACAAGTGCGAAAAGTGGTTTTTCAACACTATCACAAGTGCAAAAAGTGTTTTTTCCACACTAATACAAGTGCAAAAGTGGTTTCCTGCACCAACACAAGTGCGAAAAGTGGTTTTTCAACACCAACACAAGTGCGAAAAGTGGTTTTTCAACACTAACACAAGTGCAAAAAGTGTTTTTTCCACACTAATACAAGTGCAAAAGTGGTTTCCTGCACCAACACAAGTGCGAAAAGTGGTTTTTCAACACTAACACAAGTGCGAAAAGTGGTTTTTCAACACTAACACAAGTGCGAAAAGTGGTTTTTCAACACTAACACAAGTGTGAAAAGTGGTTTTTCCACACTAATACAAGTGCAAAAGTGGTTTCCTGCACCAACACAAGTGCGAAAAGTGGTTTTTCAACACTAACACAAGTGCGAAAAGTGGTTTTTCAACACTAACACAAGTGCGAAAAGTGGTTTTTCAACACTATCACAAGTGCAAAAAGTGTTTTTTCCACACTAATACAAGTGCAAAAGTGGTTTCCTGCACCAACACAACTGCGAAAAGTGGTTTTTCAACACTAACACAAGTGCGAAAAGTGGTTTTTCAACACTATCACAAGTGCAAAAAGTGTTTTTTCCACACTAATACAAGTGCAAAAGTGGTTTCCTGCACCAACACAAGTGCGAAAAGTGGTTTTTCAACACTATCACAAGTGCAAAAAGTGTTTTTTCCACACTAATACAAGTGCAAAAGTGGTTTCCTGCACCAACACAGGTGCGAAAAGTGGTTTTTCAACACTAACACAAGTGCGAAAAGTGGTTTTTCAACACTAACACAAGTGCGAAAAGTGGTTTTTCCACACTAATACAAGTGCAAAAGTGGTTTCCTGCACCAACACAAGTGCGAAAAGTGTTTTTTCAACACGAACACAAGTGCGAAAAGTGGTTTTTCAACACTAACACAAGTGCGAAAAGTGGTTTTTCAACACTAACACAAGTGCGAAAAGTGGTTTTTCCACACTAACACAAGTGCAAAAGTGGTTTCCTGCACCAACACAAGTGCGAAAAGTGGTTTTTCAACACCAACACAAGTGCGAAAAGTGGTTTTTCAACACTAACACAAGTGCGAAAAGTGGTTTTTCAACACTATCACAAGTGCAAAAAGTGTTTTTTCCACACTAATACAGTGCAAAAGTGGTTTCCTGCACCAACACAAGTGCGAAAAGTGGTTTTTCAACACTAACACAAGTGCGAAAAGTGGTTTTTCAACACTATCACAAGTGCGAAAAGTGGTTTTTCCACATTAATACAAGTGCAAAAGTGGTTTCCTGCACCAACACAAGTGCGAAAAGTGGTTTTTCAACACTAACAGAAGTGCGAAAAGTGGTTTTTCAACACTAACACAAGTGCGAAAAGTGATTTTTCAACACTAACACAAGTGCGAAAAGTGGTTTTTCCACATTAATACAAGTGCAAAAGTGGTTTCCTGCACCAACACAAGTGCGAAAAGTGGTTTTTCAACACTAACAGAAGTGCGAAAAGTGGTTTTTCCACACTAATACAAGTGCAAAAGTGGTTTCCTGCACCAACACAAGTGCGAAAAGTGGTTTTTCAACACTAACACAAGTGCGAAAAGTGGTTTTTCAACACTATCACAAGTGCAAAAAGTGTTTTTTCCACACCAATACAAGTGCAAAAGTGGTTTCCTGCACCAACACAAGTGCGAAAAGTGGTTTTTCAACACTAACACAAGTGCGAAAAGTGGGTTTTCAACACTAACACTTGTGCGAAAAGTGGTTTTCCACACTAATACAAGTACAAAAGTGGTTTCCTGCACCAACACAAGTGCGAAAAGTGGTTTTTCAACACCAACACAAATGCGAAAAGTGGTTTTTCAACACTAACACAAGTGCGAAAAGTGGTTTTTCAACACTATCACAAGTGCAAAAAGTGTTTTTTCCACACTAATACAAGTGAAAAAGTGGTTTCCTGCACCAACACAAGTGCGAAAAGTGGTTTTTCAACACTAACACAAGTGCGAAAAGTGGTTTTTCAACACTATCACAAGTGCAAAAAGTGTTTTTTCCACACTAATACAAGTGCAAAAGTGGTTTCCTGCACCAACACAAGTGCGAAAAGTGGTTTTTCAACACTAACACAAGTGCGAAAAGTGGTTTTTCAACACTAACACAAGTGCGAAAAGTGGTTTTTCCACACTAATACAAGTGCAAAAGTGGTTTCCTGCACCAACACAAGTGGGAAAAGTGGTTTTTCAACACTAACACAAGTGCGAAAAGTGGTTTTTCAACACTATCACAAGTGCAAAAAGTGTTTTTTCCACACTAATACAAGTGCAAAAGTGGTTTCCTGCACCAACACAAGTGCGAAAAGTGGTTTTTCAACACCAACACAAGTGCGAAAAGTGGTTTTTCAACACTAACACAAGTGCGAAAAGTGTTTTTTCCACACTAATACAAGTGCAAAAGTGGTTTCCTGCACCAACACAAGTGCGAAAAGTGGTTTTTCAACACTAACACAAGTGCGAAAAGTGGTTTTTCAACACTAACACAAGTGCGAAAAGTGGTTTTTCAACACTAACACAAGTGTGAAAAGTGGTTTTTCCACACTAATACAAGTGTAAAAGTGGTTTCCTGCACCAACACAAGTGCGAAAAGTGGTTTTTCAACACTAACACAAGTGCGAAAAGTGGTTTTTCAACACTAACACAAGTGCGAAAAGTGGTTTTTCAACACTATCACAAGTGCAAAAAGTGTTTTTTCCACACTAATACAAGTGCAAAAGTGGTTTCCTGCACCAACACAACTGCGAAAAGTGGTTTTTCAACACTAACACAAGTGCGAAAAGTGGTTTTTCAACACTATCACAAGTGCAAAAAGTGTTTTTTCCACACTAATACAAGTGCAAAAGTGGTTTCCTGCACCAACACAAGTGCGAAAAGTGGTTTTTCAACACTATCACAAGTGCAAAAAGTGTTTTTTTCCACACTAATACAAGTGCAAAAGTGGTTTCCTGCACCAACACAGGTGCGAAAAGTGGTTTTTCAACACTAACACAAGTGCGAAAAGTGGTTTTTCAACACTAACACAAGTGCGAAAAGTGGTTTTTCCACACTAATACAAGTGCAAAAGTGGTTTCCTGCACCAACACAAGTGCGAAAAGTGTTTTTTCAACACGAACACAAGTGCGAAAAGTGGTTTTTCAACACTAACACAAGTGCGAAAAGTGGTTTTTCAACACTAACACAAGTGCGAAAAGTGGTTTTTCCACATTAATACAAGTGCAAAAGTGGTTTCCTGCACCAACACAAGTGCGAAAAGTGGTTTTTCAACACTAACACAAGTGCGAAAAGTGGTTTTTCAACACTAACACAAGTGCGAAAAGTGGTTTTTTCACACTATCACAAGTGCAAAAAGTGTTTTTTCCACACTAATACAAGTGCAAAAGTGGTTTCCTGCACCAACACAAGTGCGAAAATTGGTTTTTCAACACTAACACAAATGCAAAAAGTGGTTTTTCAACACTAACACAAGTGCGAAAAGTGGTTTTTCAACACTAACACAGGTGTGAAAAGTGGTTTTTCCACACTAATACAAGTACAAAAGTGGTTTCCTGCACCAACACAAGTGCGAAAAGTGGTTTTCCTGCACCAACACAAGTGCGAAAAGTGGTTTTTCAACACTAACACAAGAGCGAAAAGTGGTTTTTCAACACTATCACAAGTGCAAAAAGTGTTTTTTCCACACCAATACAAGTGCAAAAGTGGTTTCCTGCACCAACACAAGTGCGAAAAGTGGTTTTTCAACACTAACACAAGTGCGAAAAGTGGTTTTTCAACACTAACACTTGTGCGAAAAGTGGTTTTCCACACTAATACAAGTACAAAAGTGGTTTCCTGCACCAACACAAGTGCGAAAAGTGGTTTTTCAACACCAACACAAGTGCGAAAAGTGGTTTTTCAACACTATCACAAGTGCAAAAAGTGTTTTTTCCACACTAATACAAGTGAAAAAGTGGTTTCCTGCACCAACACAAGTGCGAAAAGTGGTTTTTCAACACTAACACAAGTGCGAAAAGTGGTTTTTCAACACTAACACAAGTGCGAAAAGTGGTTTTTCAACACTAACACAAGTGTGAAAAGTGGTTTTTCCACACTAATACAAGTGCAAAAGTGGTTTCCTGCACCAACACAAGTGCAAAAAGTGGTTTTTCCACACTAATACAAGTGCAAAAGTGGTTTCCTGCACCAACACAAGTGCGAAAAGTGGTTTTTCAACACTAACACAAGTGCGAAAAGTGGTTTTTCAACACAAACACAAGTGCGAAAAGTGGTTTTTCAACACTATCACAAGTGCAAAAGTGGTTTCCTGCACCAACACAAGTGCGAAAAGTGGTTTTTCAACACTAACACAAGTGCGAGAAGTGGTTTTTCAACACTAACACAAGTGTGAAAAGTGGTTTTTCCACACTAATACAAGTGCAAAAGTGGTTTCCTGCACCAACACAAGTGCAAAAAGTGGTTTTTCCACACTAATACAAGTGCAAAAGTGGTTTCCTGCACCAACACAAGTGCGAAAAGTGGTTTTTCAACACTAACACAAGTGCGAAAAGTGGTTTTTCAACACTATCACAAGTGCGAAAAGTGGTTTTTCCACACTAATACAAGTGCAAAAGTGGTTTCCTGCACCAACACAAGTGCGAAAAGTGGTTTTTCAACACCAACACAAGTGCGAAAAGTGGTTTTTCAACACTAACACAAGTGCGAAAAGTGGTTTTTCAACACTAACACAAGTGCGAAAAGTGGTTTTTCAACACTAACACAAGTGCGAAAAGTGGTTTTTCCACACTAATACAAGTGCAAAAGTGGTTTCCTGCACCAACACAAGTGCGAAAAGTGGTTTTTCAACACCAACACAAGTGCGAAAAGTGGTTTTTCAACACTAACACAAGTGCGAAAAGTGGTTTTTCAACACTATCACAAGTGCAAAAAGTGTTTTTCCCACACTAATACAGTGCAAAAGTGGTTTCCTGCACCAACACAAGTGCGAAAAGTGGTTTTTCAACACTAACACAAGTGCGAAAAGTGGTTTTTCAACACTATCACAAGTGCAAAAAGTGTTTTTTCCACACTAATACAAGTGCAAAAGTGGTTTCCTGCACCAACACAAGTGCGAAAAGTGGTTTTCCAACACTAACACAAGCGCGAAAAGTGGTTTTTCAACACTAACACAAGTGCGAAAAGTGGTTTTTCAACACTAACACAAGTGCGAAAAGTGGTTTTTCCACATTAATACAAGTGCAAAAGTGGTTTCCTGCACCAACACAAGTGCGAAAAGTGGTTTTTCAACACTAACACAAGTGCGAAAAGTGGTTTTTCAACACTAACACAAGTGCGAAAAGTGGTTTTTTCACACTATCACAAGTGCAAAAAGTGTTTTTTCCACACTAATACAAGTGCAAAAGTGGTTTCCTGCACCAACACAAGTGCGAAAAGTGGTTTTTCAACACTAACACAAGTGCGAAAAGTGGTTTTTCAACACTATCACAAGTGCAAAAAGTGTTTTTTCCACACTAATACAAGTGCAAAAGTGGTTTCCTGCACCAACACAAGTGCGAAAAGTGGTTTTTCAACACTAACACAAGTGCGAAAAGTGGTTTTTCAACACTAACACAAGTGCGAAAAGTGGTTTTTCCACACTAATACAAGTGCAAAAGTGGTTTCCTGCACCAACACAAGTGGGAAAAGTGGTTTTTCAACACTAACACAAGTGCGAAAAGTGGTTTTTCAACACTATCACAAGTGCAAAAAGTGTTTTTTCCACACTAATACAAGTGCAAAAGTGGTTTCCTGCACCAACACAAGTGCGAAAAGTGGTTTTTCAACACCAACACAAGTGCGAAAAGTGGTTTTTCAACACTAACACAAGTGCGAAAAGTGTTTTTTCCACACTAATACAAGTGCAAAAGTGGTTTCCTGCACCAACACAAGTGCGAAAAGTGGTTTTTCAACACTAACACAAGTGCGAAAAGTGGTTTTTCAACACTAACACAAGTGAAAAAGTGGTTTCCTGCACCAACACAATTGCGAAAAGTGGTTTTTCAACACTAACACAAGTGCGAAAAGTGGTTTTTCAACACTAACACAAGTGCGAAAAGTGGTTTTTCAACACTAACACAAGTGTGAAAAGTGGTTTTTCCACACTAATACAAGTGCAAAAGTGGTTTCCTGCACCAACACAAGTGCAAAAAGTGGTTTTTCCACACTAATACAAGTGCAAAAGTGGTTTCCTGCACCAACACAAGTGCGAAAAGTGGTTTTTCAACACTAACACAAGTGCGAAAAGTGGTTTTTCAACACTATCACAAGTGCAAAAAGTGTTTTTTCCACACTAATACAAGTGCAAAAGTGGTTTCCTGCACCAACACAACTGCGAAAAGTGGTTTTTCAACACTAACACAAGTGCGAAAAGTGGTTTTTCAACACTATCACAAGTGCAAAAAGTGTTTTTTCCACACTAATACAAGTGCAAAAGTGGTTTCCTGCACCAACACAAGTGCGAAAAGTGGTTTTTCAACACTATCACAAGTGCAAAAAGTGTTTTTTCCACACTAATACAAGTGCAAAAGTGGTTTCCTGCACCAACACAGGTGCGAAAAGTGGTTTTTCAACACTAACACAAGTGCGAAAAGTGGTTTTTCAACACTAACACAAGTGCGAAAAGTGGTTTTTCCACACTAATACAAGTGCAAAAGTGGTTTCCTGCACCAACACAAGTGCGAAAAGTGTTTTTTCAACACGAACACAAGTGCGAAAAGTGGTTTTTCAACACTAACACAAGTGCGAAAAGTGGTTTTTCAACACTAACACAAGTGCGAAAAGTGGTTTTTCCACACTAACACAAGTGCAAAAGTGGTTTCCTGCACCAACACAAGTGCGAAAAGTGGTTTTTCAACACCAACACAAGTGCGAAAAGTGGTTTTTCAACACTAACACAAGTGCGAAAAGTGGTTTTTCAACACTATCACAAGTGCAAAAAGTGTTTTTTCCACACTAATACAGTGCAAAAGTGGTTTCCTGCACCAACACAAGTGCGAAAAGTGGTTTTTCAACACTAACACAAGTGCGAAAAGTGGTTTTTCAACACTATCACAAGTGCGAAAAGTGGTTTTTCCACATTAATACAAGTGCAAAAGTGGTTTCCTGCACCAACACAAGTGCGAAAAGTGGTTTTTCAACACTAACAGAAGTGCGAAAAGTGGTTTTTCAACACTAACACAAGTGCGAAAAGTGATTTTTCAACACTAACACAAGTGCGAAAAGTGGTTTTTCCACATTAATACAAGTGCAAAAGTGGTTTCCTGCACCAACACAAGTGCGAAAAGTGGTTTTTCAACACTAACAGAAGTGCGAAAAGTGGTTTTTCCACACTAATACAAGTGCAAAAGTGGTTTCCTGCACCAACACAAGTGCGAAAAGTGGTTTTTCAACACTAACACAAGTGCGAAAAGTGGTTTTTCAACACTATCACAAGTGCAAAAAGTGTTTTTTCCACACCAATACAAGTGCAAAAGTGGTTTCCTGCACCAACACAAGTGCGAAAAGTGGTTTTTCAACACTAACACTTGTGCGAAAAGTGGTTTTCCACACTAATACAAGTACAAAAGTGGTTTCCTGCACCAACACAAGTGCGAAAAGTGGTTTTTCAACACCAACACAAATGCGAAAAGTGGTTTTTCAACACTAACACAAGTGCGAAAAGTGGTTTTTCAACACTATCACAAGTGCAAAAAGTGTTTTTTCCACACTAATACAAGTGAAAAAGTGGTTTCCTGCACCAACACAATTGCGAAAAGTGGTTTTTCAACACTAACACAAGTGCGAAAAGTGGTTTTTCAACACTAACACAAGTGCGAAAAGTGGTTTTTCAACACTAACACAAGTGTGAAAAGTGGTTTTTCCACACTAATACAAGTGCAAAAGTGGTTTCCTGCACCAACACAAGTGCAAAAAGTGGTTTTTCCACACTAATACAAGTGCAAAAGTGGTTTCCTGCACCAACACAAGTGCGAAAAGTGGTTTTTCAACACTAACACAAGTGCGAAAAGTGGTTTTTCAACACAAACACAAGTGCGAAAAGTGGTTTTTCAACACTATCACAAGTGCAAAAAGTGTTTTTTTCCACACTAATACAAGTGCAAAAGTGGTTTCCTGCACCAACACAAGTGCGAAAAGTGGTTTTTCAACACTAACACAAGTGCCAAAAGTGGTTTTTCAACACTATCACAAGTGCAAAAAGTGTTTTTTCCACACTAATACAAGTGCAAAAGTGGTTTCCTGCACCAACACAAGTGCGAAAATTGGTTTTTCAACACTAACACAAGTGCGAAAAGTGGTTTTTCAACACTAACACAAGTGCGAAAAGTGGTTTTTCAACACTAACACAGGTGCGAAAAGTGGTTTTTCCACACTAATACAAGTACAAAAGTGGTTTCCTGCACCAACACAAGTGCGAAAAGTGGTTTTTCCACAATAACACAAGTGCGAAAAGTGGTTTTTCCACAATAATACAAGTGCAAAAGTGGTTTCCTGCACCAACACAAGTGCGAAAAGTGGTTTTTCAACACTATCACAAGTGCAAAAAGTGTTTTTTCCACACTAATACAAGTGCAAACGTGGTTTCCTGCACCAACACAAGTGCGAAAAGTGGTTTTTCAACACTAACACAAGTGTGAAAAGTGGTTTTTCAACACTAACACAAGTGCGAAAAGTGGTTTTTCAACACTAACACAAGTGTGAAAAGTGGTTTTTCCACACTAATACAAGTGCAAAAGTGGTTTCCTGCACCAACACAAGTGCGAAAAGTGGTTTTTCAACACTAACACAAGTGCGAAAAGTGGTTTTTCAACACTAACACAAGTGCGAAAAGTGGTTTTTCAACACTATCACAAGTGCAAAAGGTGTTTTTTCCACACTAATACAAGTGCAAAAGTGGTTTCCTGCACCAACACAAGTGCGAAAAGTGGTTTTTCAACACTAACACAAGTGACAAAAGTGGTTTTTCAACACTATCACAAGTGCAAAAAGTGTTTTTTCCACACTAATACAAGTGCAAAAGTGGTTTCCTGCACCAACACAAGTGCGAAAAGTGGTTTTTCAACACTAACACAAGTGCAAAAGTGGTTTCCTGCACCAACACAACTGCGAAAAGTGGTTTTTCAACACTAACACAAGTGCGAAAAGTGGTTTTTCAACACTATCACAAGTGTAAAAAGTGGTTTTTTCCACACTAATACAAGTGCAAAAGTGGTTTCCTGCACCAACACAAGTGCGAAAAGTGGTTTTTCAACACTATCACAAGTGCAAAAAGTGGTTTTTCCATACTAATACAAGTGCAAAAGTGGTTTCCTGCACCAACACAGGTGCGAAAAGTGGTTTTTCAACACTAACACAAGTGCGAAAAGTGGTTTTTCAACACTAACACAAGTGCGAAAAGTGGTTTTTCCACACTAATACAAGTGTAAAAGTGGTTTCCTGCACCAACACAAGTGCGAAAAGTGGGTTTTCAACACGAACACAAGTGCGAAAAGTGGTTTTTCAACACTAACACAAGTGCGAAAAGTGGTTTTTCAACACTAACACAAGTGCGAAAAGTGGTTTTTCCACACTAATACAAGTGCAAAAGTGGTTTCCTGCTCCAACACAAGTGCGAAAAGTGGTTTTTCAACACCAACACAAGTGCGAAAAGTGGTTTTTCAACACTAACACAAGTGCGAAAAGTGGTTTTTCAACACTATCACAAGTGCAAAAAGTGTTTTTCCCACACTAATACAGTGCAAAAGTGGTTTCCTGCACCAACACAAGTGCGAAAAGTGGTTTTTCAACACTAACACAAGTGCGAAAAGTGGTTTTTCAACACTATCACAAGTGCAAAAAGTGTTTTTTCCACACTAATACAAGTGCAAAAGTGGTTTCCTGCACCAACACAAGTGCGAAAAGTGGTTTTTCAACACTAACACAAGCGCGAAAAGTGGTTTTTCAACACTAACACAAGTGCGAAAAGTGGTTTTTCAACACTAACACAAGTGCGAAAAGTGGTTTTTCCACATTAATACAAGTGCAAAAGTGGTTTCCTGCACCAACACAAGTGCGAAAAGTGGTTTTTCAACACTAACACAAGTGCGAAAAGTGGTTTTTCAACACTAACACAAGTGCGAAAAGTGGTTTTTTCACACTATCACAAGTGCAAAAAGTGTTTTTTCCACACTAATACAAGTGCAAAAGTGGTTTCCTGCACCAACACAAGTGCGAAAATTGGTTTTTCAACACTAACACAAATGCAAAAAGTGGTTTTTCAACACTAACACAAGTGCGAAAAGTGGTTTTTCAACACTAACACAGGTGTGAAAAGTGGTTTTTCCACACTAATACAAGTACAAAAGTGGTTTCCTGCACCAACACAAGTGCGAAAAGTGGTTTTCCTGCACCAACACAAGTGCGAAAAGTGGTTTTTCAACACTAACACAAGAGCGAAAAGTGGTTTTTCAACACTATCACAAGTGCAAAAAGTGTTTTTTCCACACCAATACAAGTGCAAAAGTGGTTTCCTGCACCAACACAAGTGCGAAAAGTGGTTTTTCAACACGAACACAAGTGCGAAAAGTGGTTTTTCAACACTAACACTTGTGCGAAAAGTGGTTTTCCACACTAATACAAGTACAAAAGTGGTTTCCTGCACCAACACAAGTGCAAAGTGGTTTTTCAACACTAACACAAGTGCGAAAAGTGGTTTTTCAACACTAACACAAGTGCGAAAAGTGGTTTTTCAACACTAACACAAGTGTGAAAAGTGGTTTTTCCACACTAATACAAGTGCAAAAGTGGTTTCCTGCACCAACACAAGTGCAAAAAGTGGTTTTTCCACACTAATACAAGTGCAAAAGTGGTTTCCTGCACCAACACAAGTGCGAAAAGTGGTTTTTCAACACTAACACAAGTGCGAAAAGTGGTTTTTCAACACAAACACAAGTGCGAAAAGTGGTTTTTCAACACTATCACAAGTGCAAAAGTGGTTTCCTGCACCAACACAAGTGCGAAAAGTGGTTTTTCAACACTAACACAAGTGCGAAAAGTGGTTTTTCAACACTAACACAAGTGCGAAAAGTGGTTTTTCCACACTAATACAATTGCAAAAGTGGTTTCCCTGCACCAACACAAGTGCGAAAAGTGGTTTTTCAACACTATCACAAGTGCAAAAAGTGTTTTTTCCACACTAATACAAGTGCAAAAGTGGTTTCCTGCACCAACACCAAGTGCGAAAAGTGGTTTTTCAACACTAACACAAGTGCGAAAAGTGGTTTTTCAACACTAACACAAGTGCGAAAAGTGGTTTTTCCACACTAATACAAGTGCAAAAGTGGTTTCCTGCACCAACACAAGTGGGAAAAGTGGTTTTTCAACACTAACACAAGTGCGAAAAGTGGTTTTTCAACACTATCAAAAGTGCAAAAAGTGTTTTTTCCACACTAATACAAGTGCAAAAGTGGTTTCCTGCACCAACACAAGTGCGAAAAGTGGTTTTTCAACACCAACACAAGTGCGAAAAGTGGTTTTTCAACACTAACACAAGTGCGAAAAGTGTTTTTTCCACACTAATACAAGTGCAAAAGTGGTTTCCTGCACCAACACAAGTGCGAAAAGCGGTTTTTCAACACTAACACAAGTGCGAAAAGTGGTTTTTCAACACTAACACAAGTGCGAAAAGTGGTTTTTCAACACTAACACAAGTGTGAAAAGTGGTTTTTCCACACTAATACAAGTGCAAAAGTGGTTTCCTGCACCAACACAAGTGCGAAAAGTGGTTTTTCAACACTAACACAAGTGCGAAAAGTGGTTTTTCAACACTAACACAAGTGCGAAAAGTGGTTTTTCAACACTATCACAAGTGCAAAAAGTGTTTTTTCCACACTAATACAAGTGCCAAAGTGGTTTCCTGCACCAACACAACTGCGAAAAGTGGTTTTTCAACACTAACACAAGTGCGAAAAGTGGTTTTTCAACACTATCACAAGTGCAAAAAGTGTTTTTTCCACACTAATACAAGTGCAAAAGTGGTTTCCTGCACCAACACAAGTGCGAAAAGTGGTTTTTCAACACTATCACAAGTGCAAAAAGTGTTTTTTCCACAATAATACAAGTGCAAAAGTGGTTTCCTGCACCAACACAGGTGCGAAAAGTGGTTTTTCAACACTAACACAAGTGCGAAAAGTGGTTTTTCAACACTAACACAAGTGCGAAAAGTGATTTTTCCACACTAATACAAGTGCAAAAGTGGTTTCCTGCACCAACACAAGTGCGAAAAGTGTTTTTTCAACATGAACACAAGTGCGAAAAGTGGTTTTTCAACACTAACACAAGTGCGAAAAGTGGTTTTTCAACACTAACACAAGTGCGAAAAGTGGTTTTTCCACACTAACACAAGTGCAAAAGTGGTTTCCTGCACCAACACAAGTGCGAAAAGTGGTTTTTCAACACCAACACAAGTGCGAAAAGTGGTTTTTCAACACTAACACAAGTGCGAAAAGTGGTTTTTCAACACTATCACAAGTGCAAAAAGTGTTTTTTCCACACTAATACAGTGCAAAAGTGGTTTCCTGCACCAACACAAGTGCGAAAAGTGGTTTTTCAACACTAACACAAGTGCGAAAAGTGGTTTTTCAACACTATCACAAGTGCGAAAAGTGGTTTTTCCACATTAATACAAGTGCAAAAGTGGTTTCCTGCACCAACACAAGTGCGAAAAGTGGTTTTTCAACACTAACAGAAGTGCGAAAAGTGGTTTTTCAACACTAACACAAGTGCGAAAAGTGATTTTTCAACACTAACACAAGTGCGAAAAGTGGTTTTTCCACATTAATACAAGTGCAAAAGTGGTTTCCTGCACCAACACAAGTGCGAAAAGTGGTTTTTCAACACTAACAGAAGTGCGAAAAGTGGTTTTTCCACACTAATACAAGTGCAAAAGTGGTTTCCTGCACCAACACAAGTGCGAAAAGTGGTTTTTCAACACTAACACAAGTGCGAAAAGTGGTTTTTCAACACTATCACAAGTGCAAAAAGTGTTTTTTCCACACCAATACAAGTGCAAAAGTGGTTTCCTGCACCAACACAAGTGCGAAAAGTGGTTTTTCAACACTAACACAAGTGCGAAAAGTGGTTTTTCAACACTAACACTTGTGCGAAAAGTGGTTTTCCACACTAATACAAGTGAAAAAGTGGTTTCCTGCACCAACACAATTGCGAAAAGTGGTTTTTCAACACTAACACAAGTGCGAAAAGTGGTTTTTCAACACTAACACAAGTGCGAAAAGTGGTTTTTCAACACTAACACAAGTGTGAAAAGTGGTTTTTCCACACTAATACAAGTGCAAAAGTGGTTTCCTGCACCAACACAAGTGCAAAAAGTGGTTTTTCCACACTAATACAAGTGCAAAAGTGGTTTCCTGCACCAACACAAGTGCGAAAAGTGGTTTTTCAACACTAACACAAGTGCGAAAAGTGGTTTTTCAACACAAACACAAGTGCGAAAAGTGGTTTTTCAACACTATCACAAGTGCAAAAAGTGTTTTTTCCACACTAATACAAGTGCAAAAGTGGTTTCCTGCACCAACACAAGTGCGAAAAGTGGTTTTTCAACACTAACACAAGTGCCAAAAGTGGTTTTTCAACACTATCACAAGTGCAAAAAGTGTTTTTTCCACACTAATACAAGTGCAAAAGTGGTTTCCTGCACCAACACAAGTGCGAAAATTGGTTTTTCAACACTAACACAAGTGCGAAAAGTGGTTTTTCAACACTAACACAAGTGCGAAAAGTGGTTTTTCAACACCAACACAAGTGCGAAAAGTGGTTTTTCAACACTAACACAAGTGCGAAAAGTGGTTTTTCAACACTAACACAAGTGCGAAAAGTGGTTTTTCCACACTAACACAAGTGCAAAAGTGGTTTCCTGCACCAACACAAGTGCGAAAAGTGGTTTTTCAACACCAACACAAGTGCGAAAAGTGGTTTTTCAACACTAACACAAGTGCGAAAAGTGGTTTTTCAACACTATCACAAGTGCAAAAAGTGTTTTTTCCACACTAATACAGTGCAAAAGTGGTTTCCTGCACCAACACAAGTGCGAAAAGTGGTTTTTCAACACTAACACAAGTGCGAAAAGTGGTTTTTCAACACTATCACAAGTGCGAAAAGTGGTTTTTCCACATTAATACAAGTGCAAAAGTGGTTTCCTGCACCAACACAAGTGCGAAAAGTGGTTTTTCAACACTAACAGAAGTGCGAAAAGTGGTTTTTCAACACTAACCCAAGTGCGAAAAGTGATTTTTCAACACTAACACAAGTGCGAAAAGTGGTTTTTCCACATTAATACAAGTGCAAAAGTGGTTTCCTGCACCAACACAAGTGCGAAAAGTGGTTTTTCAACACTAACAGAAGTGCGAAAAGTGGTTTTTCCACACTAATACAAGTGCAAAAGTGGTTTCCTGCACCAACACAAGTGCGAAAAGTGGTTTTTCAACACTAACACAAGTGCGAAAAGTGGTTTTTCAACACTATCACAAGTGCAAAAAGTGTTTTTTCCACACCAATACAAGTGCAAAAGTGGTTTCCTGCACCAACACAAGTGCGAAAAGTGGTTTTTCAACACTAACACAAGTGCGAAAAGTGGGTTTTCAACACTAACACTTGTGCGAAAAGTGGTTTTCCACACTAATACAAGTACAAAAGTGGTTTCCTGCACCAACACAAGTGCGAAAAGTGGTTTTTCAACACCAACACAAATGCGAAAAGTGGTTTTTCAACACTAACACAAGTGCGAAAAGTGGTTTTTCAACACTATCACAAGTGCAAAAAGTGTTTTTTCCACACTAATACAAGTGAAAAAGTGGTTTCCTGCACCAACACAAGTGCGAAAAGTGGTTTTTCAACACTAACACAAGTGCGAAAAGTGGTTTTTCAACACTATCACAAGTGCAAAAAGTGTTTTTTCCACACTAATACAAGTGCAAAAGTGGTTTCCTGCACCAACACAAGTGCGAAAAGTGGTTTTTCAACACTAACACAAGTGCGAAAAGTGGTTTTTCAACACTAACACAAGTGCGAAAAGTGGTTTTTCCACACTAATACAAGTGCAAAAGTGGTTTCCTGCACCAACACAAGTGGGAAAAGTGGTTTTTCAACACTAACACAAGTGCGAAAAGTGGTTTTTCCACACTAATACAAGTGCAAAAGTGGTTTCCTGCACCAACACAAGTGCGAAAAGTGGTTTTTCAACACTAACACAAGTGCGAAAAGTGGTTTTTCAACACTAACACAAGTGCGAAAAGTGGTTTTTCAACACTAACACAAGTGTGAAAAGTGGTTTTTCCACACTAATACAAGTGCAAAAGTGGTTTCCTGCACCAACACAAGTGCGAAAAGTGGTTTTTCAACACTAACACAAGTGCGAAAAGTGGTTTTTCAACACTAACACAAGTGCGAAAAGTGGTTTTTCAACACTATCACAAGTGCAAAAAGTGTTTTTTCCACACTAATACAAGTGCAAAAGTGGTTTCCTGCACCAACACAACTGCGAAAAGTGGTTTTTCAACACTAACACAAGTGCGAAAAGTGGTTTTTCAACACTATCACAAGTGCAAAAAGTGTTTTTCCACACTAATACAAGTGCAAAAGTGGTTTCCTGCACCAACACAAGTGCGAAAAGTGGTTTTTCAACACTATCACAAGTGCAAAAAGTGTTTTTTCCACACTAATACAAGTGCAAAAGTGGTTTCCTGCACCAACACAGGTGCGAAAAGTGGTTTTTCCACACTAATACAAGTGCAAAAGTGGTTTCCTGCACCAACACAGGTGCGAAAAGTGGTTTTTCAACACTAACACAAGTGCGAAAAGTGGTTTTTCAACACTAACACAAGTGCGAAAAGTGGTTTTTCCACACTAATACAAGTGCAAAAGTGGTTTTTCAACACTAACACAAGTGCGAAAAGTGGTTTTTCAACACTAACACAAGTGCGAAAAGTGGTTTTTCCACATTAATACAAGTGCAAAAGTGGTTTCCTGCACCAACACAAGTGCGAAAAGTGGTTTCCTGCACCAACACAAGTGCGAAAAGTGGTTTTTCAACACTAACACAAGTGCGAAAAGTGGTTTTTTCACACTATCACAAGTGCAAAAAGTGTTTTTTCCACACTAATACAAGTGCAAAAGTGGTTTCCTGCACCAACACAAGTGCGAAAATTGGTTTTTCAACACTAACACAAATGCAAAAAGTGGTTTTTCAACACTAACACAAGTGCGAAAAGTGGTTTTTCAACACTAACACAGGTGTGAAAAGTGGTTTTTCCACACTAATACAAGTACAAAAGTGGTTTCCTGCACCAACACAAGTGCGAAAAGTGGTTTTCCTGCACCAACACAAGTGCGAAAAGTGGTTTTTCAACACTAACACAAGAGCGAAAAGTGGTTTTTCAACACTATCACAAGTGCAAAAAGTGTTTTTTCCACACCAATACAAGTGCAAAAGTGGTTTCCTGCACCAACACAAGTGCGAAAAGTGGTTTTTCAACACTAACACAAGTGCGAAAAGTGGTTTTTCAACACTAACACTTGTGCGAAAAGTGGTTTTCCACACTAATACAAGTACAAAAGTGGTTTCCTGCACCAACACAAGTGCGAAAAGTGGTTTTTCAACACCAACACAAGTGCGAAAAGTGGTTTTTCAACACTATCACAAGTGCAAAAAGTGTTTTTTCCACACTAATACAAGTGAAAAAGTGGTTTCCTGCACCAACACAAGTGCGAAAAGTGGTTTTTCAACACTAACACAAGTGCGAAAAGTGGTTTTTCAACACTAACACAAGTGCGAAAAGTGGTTTTTCAACACTAACACAAGTGTGAAAAGTGGTTTTTCCACACTAATACAAGTGCAAAAGTGGTTTCCTGCACCAACACAAGTGCAAAAAGTGGTTTTTCCACACTAATACAAGTGCAAAAGTGGTTTCCTGCACCAACACAAGTGCGAAAAGTGGTTTTTCAACACTAACACAAGTGCGAAAAGTGGTTTTTCAACACAAACACAAGTGCGAAAAGTGGTTTTTCAACACTATCACAAGTGCAAAAGTGGTTTCCTGCACCAACACAAGTGCGAAAAGTGGTTTTTCAACACTAACACAAGTGCGAAAAGTGGTTTTTCAACACTAACACAAGTGCGAAAAGTGGTTTTTCCACACTAATACAAGTGCAAAAGTGGTTTCCTGCACCAACACAAGTGCGAAAAGTGGTTTTTCAACACTAACACAAGTGCGAAAAGTGGTTTTTCAACACTATCACAAGTGCAAAAAGTGTTTTTTCCACACTAATACAAGTGCAAAAGTGGTTTCCTGCACCAACACAAGTGCGAAAAGTGGTTTTTCAACACTAACACAAGTGCGAAAAGTGGTTTTTCAACACTAACACAAGTGCGAAAAGTGGTTTTTCCACACTAATACAAGTGCAAAAGTGGTTTCCTGCACCAACACAAGTGGGAAAAGTGGTTTTTCAACACTAACACAAGTGCGAAAAGTGGTTTTTCAACACTATCACAAGTGCAAAAAGTGTTTTTTCCACACTAATACAAGTGCAAAAGTGGTTTCCTGCACCAACACAAGTGCGAAAAGTGGTTTTTCAACACCAACACAAGTGCGAAAAGTGGTTTTTCAACACTAACACAAGTGCGAAAAGTGTTTTTTCCACACTAATACAAGTGCAAAAGTGGTTTCCTGCACCAACACAAGTGCGAAAAGTGGTTTTTCAACACTAACACAAGTGCGAAAAGTGGTTTTTCAACACTAACACAAGTGCGAAAAGTGGTTTTTCAACACTAACACAAGTGTGAAAAGTGGTTTTTCCACACTAATACAAGTGCAAAAGTGGTTTCCTGCACCAACACAAGTGCGAAAAGTGGTTTTTCAACACTAACACAAGTGCGAAAAGTGGTTTTTCAACACTATCACAAGTGCGAAAAGTGGTTTTTCCACATTAATACAAGTGCAAAAGTGGTTTCCTGCACCAACACAAGTGCGAAAAGTGGTTTTTCAACACTAACAGAAGTGCGAAAAGTGGTTTTTCAACACTAACACAAGTGCGAAAAGTGATTTTTCAACACTAACACAAGTGCGAAAAGTGGTTTTTCCACATTAATACAAGTGCAAAAGTGGTTTCCTGCACCAACACAAGTGCGAAAAGTGGTTTTTCAACACTAACAGAAGTGCGAAAAGTGGTTTTTCCACACTAATACAAGTGCAAAAGTGGTTTCCTGCACCAACACAAGTGCGAAAAGTGGTTTTTCAACACTAACACAAGTGCGAAAAGTGGTTTTTCAACACTATCACAAGTGCAAAAAGTGTTTTTTCCACACCAATACAAGTGCAAAAGTGGTTTCCTGCACCAACACAAGTGCGAAAAGTGGTTTTTCAACACTAACACAAGTGCGAAAAGTGGTTTTTCAACACTAACACTTGTGCGAAAAGTGGTTTTCCACACTAATACAAGTACAAAAGTGGTTTCCTGCACCAACACAAGTGCGAAAAGTGGTTTTTCAACACCAACACAAATGCGAAAAGTGGTTTTTCAACACTAACACAAGTGCGAAGAGTGGTTTTTCAACACTATCACAAGTGCAAAAAGTGTTTTTTCCACACTAATACAAGTGAAAAAGTGGTTTCCTGCACCAACACAATTGCGAAAAGTGGTTTTTCAACACTAACACAAGTGCGAAAAGTGGTTTTTCAACACTAACACAAGTGCGAAAAGTGGTTTTTCAACACTAACACAAGTGTGAAAAGTGGTTTTTCCACACTAATACAAGTGCAAAAGTGGTTTCCTGCACCAACACAAGTGCAAAAAGTGGTTTTTCCACACTAATACAAGTGCAAAAGTGGTTTCCTGCACCAACACAAGTGCGAAAAGTGGTTTTTCAACACTAACACAAGTGCGAAAAGTGGTTTTTCAACACAAACACAAGTGCGAAAAGTGGTTTTTCAACACTATCACAAGTGCAAAAAGTGTTTTATCCACACTAATACAAGTGCAAAAGTGGTTTCCTGCACCAACACAAGTGCGAAAAGTGGTTTTTCAACACTAACACAAGTGCCAAAAGTGGTTTTTCAACACTATCACAAGTGCAAAAAGTGTTTTTTCCACACTAATACAAGTGCAAAAGTGGTTTCCTGCACCAACACAAGTGCGAAAATTGGTTTTTCAACACTAACACAAGTGCGAAAAGTGGTTTTTCAACACTAACACAAGTGCGAAAAGTGGTTTTTCAACACCAACACAAGTGCGAAAAGTGGTTTTTCAACACTAACACAAGTGCGAAAAGTGGTTTTTCAACACTAACACAAGTGCGAAAAGTGGTTTTTCCACACTAACACAAGTGCAAAAGTGGTTTCCTGCACCAACACAAGTGCGAAAAGTGGTTTTTCAACACCAACACAAGTGCGAAAAGTGGTTTTTCAACACTAACACAAGTGCGAAAAGTGGTTTTTCAACACTATCACAAGTGCAAAAAGTGTTTTTTCCACACTAATACAGTGCAAAAGTGGTTTCCTGCACCAACACAAGTGCGAAAAGTGGTTTTTCAACACTAACACAAGTGCGAAAAGTGGTTTTTCAACACTATCACAAGTGCGAAAAGTGGTTTTTCCACATTAATACAAGTGCAAAAGTGGTTTCCTGCACCAACACAAGTGCGAAAAGTGGTTTTTCAACACTAACAGAAGTGCGAAAAGTGGTTTTTCAACACTAACACAAGTGCGAAAAGTGATTTTTCAACACTAACACAAGTGCGAAAAGTGGTTATTTCCACATTAATACAAGTGCAAAAGTGGTTTCCTGCACCAACACAAGTGCGAAAAGTGGTTTTTCAACACTAACAGAAGTGCGAAAAGTGGTTTTTCCACACTAATACAAGTGCAAAAGTGGTTTCCTGCACCAACACAAGTGCGAAAAGTGGTTTTTCAACACTAACACAAGTGCGAAAAGTGGTTTTTCAACACTATCACAAGTGCAAAAAGTGTTTTTTCCACACCAATACAAGTGCAAAAGTGGTTTCCTGCACCAACACAAGTGCGAAAAGTGGTTTTTCAACACTAACACAAGTGCGAAAAGTGGGTTTTCAACACTAACACTTGTGCGAAAAGTGGTTTTCCACACTAATACAAGTACAAAAGTGGTTTCCTGCACCAACACAAGTGCGAAAAGTGGTTTTTCAACACCAACACAAATGCGAAAAGTGGTTTTTCAACACTAACACAAGTGCGAAAAGTGGTTTTTCAACACTATCACAAGTGCAAAAAGTGTTTTTTCCACACTAATACAAGTGAAAAAGTGGTTTCCTGCACCAACACAAGTGCGAAAAGTGGTTTTTCAACACTAACACAAGTGCGAAAAGTGGTTTTTCAACACTATCACAAGTGCAAAAAGTGTTTTTTCCACACTAATACAAGTGCAAAAGTGGTTTCCTGCACCAACACAAGTGCGAAAAGTGGTTTTTCAACACTAACACAAGTGCGAAAAGTGGTTTTTCAACACTAACACAAGTGCGAAAAGTGGTTTTTCCACACTAATACAAGTGCAAAAGTGGTTTCCTGCACCAACACAAGTGGGAAAAGTGGTTTTTCAACACTAACACAAGTGCGAAAAGTGGTTTTTCAACACTATCACAAGTGCAAAAAGTGTTTTTTCCACACTAATACAAGTGCAAAAGTGGTTTCCTGCACCAACACAAGTGCGAAAAGTGGTTTTTCAACACCAACACAAGTGCGAAAAGTGGTTTTTCAACACTAACACAAGTGCGAAAAGTGTTTTTTCCACACTAATACAAGTGCAAAAGTGGTTTCCTGCACCAACACAAGTGCGAAAAGTGGTTTTTCAACACTAACACAAGTGCGAAAAGTGGTTTTTCAACACTAACACAAGTGCGAAAAGTGGTTTTTCAACACTAACACAAGTGTGAAAAGTGGTTTTTCCACACTAATACAAGTGCAAAAGTGGTTTCCTGCACCAACACAAGTGCGAAAAGTGGTTTTTCAACACTAACACAAGTGCGAAAAGTGGTTTTTCAACACTAACACAAGTGCGAAAAGTGGTTTTTCAACACTATCACAAGTGCAAAAAGTGTTTTTTCCACACTAATACAAGTGCAAAAGTGGTTTCCTGCACCAACACAACTGCGAAAAGTGGTTTTTCAACACTAACACAAGTGCGAAAAGTGGTTTTTCAACACTATCACAAGTGCAAAAAGTGTTTTTTCCACACTAATACAAGTGCAAAAGTGGTTTCCTGCACCAACACAAGTGCGAAAAGTGGTTTTTCAACACTATCACAAGTGCAAAAAGTGTTTTTTCCACACTAATACAAGTGCAAAAGTGGTTTCCTGCACCAACACAGGTGCGAAAAGTGGTTTTTCCACACTAATACAAGTGCAAAAGTGGTTTCCTGCACCAACACAGGTGCGAAAAGTGGTTTTTCAACACTAACACAAGTGCGAAAAGTGGTTTTTCAACACTAACACAAGTGCGAAAAGTGGTTTTTCCACACTAATACAAGTGCAAAAGTGGTTTTTCAACACTAACACAAGTGCGAAAAGTGGTTTTTCAACACTAACACAAGTGCGAAAAGTGGTTTTTCCACATTAATACAAGTGCAAAAGTGGTTTCCTGCACCAACACAAGTGCGAAAAGTGGTTTCCTGCACCAACACAAGTGCGAAAAGTGGTTTTTCAACACTAACACAAGTGCGAAAAGTGGTTTTTTCACACTATCACAAGTGCAAAAAGTGTTTTTTCCACACTAATACAAGTGCAAAAGTGGTTTCCTGCACCAACACAAGTGCGAAAATTGGTTTTTCAACACTAACACAAATGCAAAAAGTGGTTTTTCAACACTAACACAAGTGCGAAAAGTGGTTTTTCAACACTAACACAGGTGTGAAAAGTGGTTTTTCCACACTAATACAAGTACAAAAGTGGTTTCCTGCACCAACACAAGTGCGAAAAGTGGTTTTCCTGCACCAACACAAGTGCGAAAAGTGGTTTTTCAACACTAACACAAGAGCGAAAAGTGGTTTTTCAACACTATCACAAGTGCAAAAAGTGTTTTTTCCACACCAATACAAGTGCAAAAGTGGTTTCCTGCACCAACACAAGTGCGAAAAGTGGTTTTTCAACACTAACACAAGTGCGAAAAGTGGGTTTTCAACACTAACACTTGTGCGAAAAGTGGTTTTCCACACTAATACAAGTACAAAAGTGGTTTCCTGCACCAACACAAGTGCGAAAAGTGGTTTTTCAACACCAACACAAATGCGAAAAGTGGTTTTTCAACACTAACACAAGTGCGAAAAGTGGTTTTTCAACACTATCACAAGTGCAAAAAGTGTTTTTTCCACACTAATACAAGTGAAAAAGTGGTTTCCTGCACCAACACAAGTGCGAAAAGTGGTTTTTCAACACTAACACAAGTGCGAAAAGTGGTTTTTCAACACTATCACAAGTGCAAAAAGTGTTTTTTCCACACTAATACAAGTGCAAAAGTGGTTTCCTGCACCAACACAAGTGCGAAAAGTGGTTTTTCAACACTAACACAAGTGCGAAAAGTGGCTTTTCAACACTAACACAAGTGCGAAAAGTGGTTTTTCCACACTAATACAAGTGCAAAAGTGGTTTCCTGCACCAACACAAGTGGGAAAAGTGGTTTTTCAACACTAACACAAGTGCGAAAAGTGGTTTTTCAACACTATCACAAGTGCAAAAAGTGTTTTTTCCACACTAATACAAGTGCAAAAGTGGTTTCCTGCACCAACACAAGTGCGAAAAGTGGTTTTTCAACACCAACACAAGTGCGAAAAGTGGTTTTTCAACACTAACACAAGTGCGAAAAGTGTTTTTTCCACACTAATACAAGTGCAAAAGTGGTTTCCTGCACCAACACAAGTGCGAAAAGTGGTTTTTCAACACTAACACAAGTGCGAAAAGTGGTTTTTCAACACTAACACAAGTGCGAAAAGTGGTTTTTCAACACTAACACAAGTGTGAAAAGTGGTTTTTCCACACTAATACAAGTGCAAAAGTGGTTTCCTGCACCAACACAAGTGCGAAAAGTGGTTTTTCAACACTAACACAAGTGCGAAAAGTGGTTTTTCAACACTAACACAAGTGCGAAAAGTGGTTTTTCAACACTATCACAAGTGCAAAAAGTGTTTTTTCCACACTAATACAAGTGCAAAAGTGGTTTCCTGCACCAACACAACTGCGAAAAGTGGTTTTTCAACACTAACACAAGTGCGAAAAGTGGTTTTTCAACACTATCACAAGTGCAAAAAGTGTTTTTTCCACACTAATACAAGTGCAAAAGTGGTTTCCTGCACCAACACAAGTGCGAAAAGTGGTTTTTCAACACTATCACAAGTGCAAAAAGTGTTTTTTCCACACTAATACAAGTGCAAAAGTGGTTTCCTGCACCAACACAGGTGCGAAAAGTGGTTTTTCCACACTAATACAAGTGCAAAAGTGGTTTCCTGCACCAACACAGGTGCGAAAAGTGGTTTTTCAACACTAACACAAGTGCGAAAAGTGGTTTTTCAACACTAACACAAGTGCGAAAAGTGGTTTTTCCACACTAATACAAGTGCAAAAGTGGTTTTTCAACACTAACACAAGTGCGAAAAGTGGTTTTTCAACACTAACACAAGTGCGAAAAGTGGTTTTTCCACATTAATACAAGTGCAAAAGTGGTTTCCTGCACCAACACAAGTGCGAAAAGTGGTTTCCTGCACCAACACAAGTGCGAAAAGTGGTTTTTCAACACTAACACAAGTGCGAAAAGTGGTTTTTTCACACTATCACAAGTGCAAAAAGTGTTTTTTCCACACTAATACAAGTGCAAAAGTGGTTTCCTGCACCAACACAAGTGCGAAAATTGGTTTTTCAACACTAACACAAATGCAAAAAGTGGTTTTTCAACACTAACACAAGTGCGAAAAGTGGTTTTTCAACACTAACACAGGTGTGAAAAGTGGTTTTTCCACACTAATACAAGTACAAAAGTGGTTTCCTGCACCAACACAAGTGCGAAAAGTGGTTTTCCTGCACCAACACAAGTGCGAAAAGTGGTTTTTCAACACTAACACAAGAGCGAAAAGTGGTTTTTCAACACTATCACAAGTGCAAAAAGTGTTTTTTCCACACCAATACAAGTGCAAAAGTGGTTTCCTGCACCAACACAAGTGCGAAAAGTGGTTTTTCAACACTACACAAGTGCGAAAAGTGGTTTTTCAACACTAACACTTGTGCGAAAAGTGGTTTTCCACACTAATACAAGTACAAAAGTGGTTTCCTGCACCAACACAAGTGCGAAAAGTGGTTTTTCAACACCAACACAAGTGCGAAAAGTGGTTTTTCAACACTATCACAAGTGCAAAAAGTGTTTTTTCCACACTAATACAAGTGAAAAAGTGGTTTCCTGCACCAACACAAGTGCGAAAAGTGGTTTTTCAACACTAACACAAGTGCGAAAAGTGGTTTTTCAACACTAACACAAGTGCGAAAAGTGGTTTTTCAACACTAACACAAGTGTGAAAAGTGGTTTTTCCACACTAATACAAGTGCAAAAGTGGTTTCCTGCACCAACACAAGTGCAAAAAGTGGTTTTTCCACACTAATACAAGTGCAAAAGTGGTTTCCTGCACCAACACAAGTGCGAAAAGTGGTTTTTCAACACTAACACAAGTGCGAAAAGTGGTTTTTCAACACAAACACAAGTGCGAAAAGTGGTTTTTCAACACTATCACAAGTGCAAAAGTGGTTTCCTGCACCAACACAAGTGCGAAAAGTGGTTTTTCAACACTAACACAAGTGCGAAAAGTGGTTTTTCAACACTAACACAAGTGCGAAAAGTGGTTTTTCCACACTAATACAAGTGCAAAAGTGGTTTCCTGCACCAACACAAGTGCGAAAAGTGGTTTTTCAACACTAACACAAGTGCGAAAAGTGGTTTTTCAACACTATCACAAGTGCAAAAAGTGTTTTTTCCACACTAATACAAGTGCAAAAGTGGTTTCCTGCACCAACACAAGTGCGAAAAGTGGTTTTTCAACACTAACACAAGTGCGAAAAGTGGTTTTTCAACACTAACACAAGTGCGAAAAGTGGTTTTTCCACACTAATACAAGTGCAAAAGTGGTTTCCTGCACCAACACAAGTGGGAAAAGTGGTTTTTCAACACTAACACAAGTGCGAAAAGTGGTTTTTCAACACTATCACAAGTGCAAAAAGTGTTTTTTCCACACTAATACAAGTGCAAAAGTGGTTTCCTGCACCAACACAAGTGCGAAAAGTGGTTTTTCAACACCAACACAAGTGCGAAAAGTGGTTTTTCAACACTAACACAAGTGCGAAAAGTGTTTTTTCCACACTAATACAAGTGCAAAAGTGGTTTCTTGCACCAACACAAGTGCGAAAAGTGGTTTTTCAACACTAACACAAGTGCGAAAAGTGGTTTTTCAACACTAACACAAGTGCGAAAAGTGGTTTTTCAACACTAACACAAGTGTGAAAAGTGGTTTTTCCACACTAATACAAGTGCAAAAGTGGTTTCCTGCACCAACACAAGTGCGAAAAGTGGTTTTTCAACACTAACACAAGTGCGAAAAGTGGTTTTTCAACACTAACACAAGTGCGAAAAGTGGTTTTTCAACACTATCACAAGTGCAAAAAGTGTTTTTTCCACACTAATACAAGTGCAAAAGTGGTTTCCTGCACCAACACAACTGCGAAAAGTGGTTTTTCAACACTAACACAAGTGCGAAAAGTGGTTTTTCAACACTATCACAAGTGCAAAAAGTGTTTTTTCCACACTAATACAAGTGCAAAAGTGGTTTCCTGCACCAACACAAGTGCGAAAAGTGGTTTTTCAACACTATCACAAGTGCAAAAAGTGTTTTTTCCACACTAATACAAGTGCAAAAGTGGTTTCCTGCACCAACACAGGTGCGAAAAGTGGTTTTTCAACACTAACACAAGTGCGAAAAGTGGTTTTTCAACACTAACACAAGTGCGAAAAGTGGTTTTTCCACACTAATACAAGTGCAAAAGTGGTTTCCTGCACCAACACAAGTGCGAAAAGTGTTTTTTCAACACGAACACAAGTGCGAAAAGTGGTTTTTCAACACTAACACAAGTGCGAAAAGTGGTTTTTCAACACTAACACAAGTGCGAAAAGTGGTTTTTCCACACTAACACAAGTGCAAAAGTGGTTTCCTGCACCAACACAAGTGCGAAAAGTGTTTTTTCAACACGAACACAAGTGCGAAAAGTGGTTTTTCAACACTATCACAAGTGCAAAAAGTGTTTTTTCCACACTAATACAAGTGCAAAAGTGGTTTCCTGCACCAACACAAGTGCGAAAAGTGGTTTTTCAACACTATCACAAGTGCAAAAAGTGTTTTTTCCACACTAATACAAGTGCAAAAGTGGTTTCCTGCACCAACACAGGTGCGAAAAGTGGTTTTTCCACACTAATACAAGTGCAAAAGTGGTTTCCTGCACCAACACAGGTGCGAAAAGTGGTTTTTCAACACTAACACAAGTGCGAAAAGTGGTTTTTCAACACTAACACAAGTGCGAAAAGTGGTTTTTCCACACTAATACAAGTGCAAAAGTGGTTTTTCAACACTAACACAAGTGCGAAAAGTGGTTTTTCAACACTAACACAAGTGCGAAAAGTGGTTTTTCCACATTAATACAAGTGCAAAAGTGGTTTCCTGCACCAACACAAGTGCGAAAAGTGGTTTCCTGCACCAACACAAGTGCGAAAAGTGGTTTTTCAACACTAACACAAGTGCGAAAAGTGGTTTTTTCACACTATCACAAGTGCAAAAAGTGTTTTTTCCACACTAATACAAGTGCAAAAGTGGTTTCCTGCACCAACACAAGTGCGAAAATTGGTTTTTCAACACTAACACAAATGCAAAAAGTGGTTTTTCAACACTAACACAAGTGCGAAAAGTGGTTTTTCAACACTAACACAGGTGTGAAAAGTGGTTTTTCCACACTAATACAAGTACAAAAGTGGTTTCCTGCACCAACACAAGTGCGAAAAGTGGTTTTCCTGCACCAACACAAGTGCGAAAAGTGGTTTTTCAACACTAACACAAGAGCGAAAAGTGGTTTTTCAACACTATCACAAGTGCAAAAAGTGTTTTTTCCACACCAATACAAGTGCAAAAGTGGTTTCCTGCACCAACACAAGTGCGAAAAGTGGTTTTTCAACACTAACACAAGTGCGAAAAGTGGTTTTTCAACACTAACACTTGTGCGAAAAGTGGTTTTCCACACTAATACAAGTACAAAAGTGGTTTCCTGCACCAACACAAGTGCGAAAAGTGGTTTTTCAACACCAACACAAGTGCGAAAAGTGGTTTTTCAACACTATCACAAGTGCAAAAAGTGTTTTTTCCACACTAATACAAGTGAAAAAGTGGTTTCCTGCACCAACACAAGTGCGAAAAGTGGTTTTTCAACACTAACACAAGTGCGAAAAGTGGTTTTTCAACACTAACACAAGTGCGAAAAGTGGTTTTTCAACACTAACACAAGTGTGAAAAGTGGTTTTTCCACACTAATACAAGTGCAAAAGTGGTTTCCTGCACCAACACAAGTGCAAAAAGTGGTTTTTCCACACTAATACAAGTGCAAAAGTGGTTTCCTGCACCAACACAAGTGCGAAAAGTGGTTTTTCAACACTAACACAAGTGCGAAAAGTGGTTTTTCAACACAAACACAAGTGCGAAAAGTGGTTTTTCAACACTATCACAAGTGCAAAAGTGGTTTCCTGCACCAACACAAGTGCGAAAAGTGGTTTTTCAACACTAACACAAGTGCGAGAAGTGGTTTTTCAACACTAACACAAGTGCGAAAAGTGGTTTTTCCACACTAATACAAGTGCAAAAGTGGTTTCCTGCACCAACACAAGTGCGAAAAGTGGTTTTTCAACACTAACACAAGTGCGAAAAGTGGTTTTTCAACACTATCACAAGTGCAAAAAGTGTTTTTTCCACACTAATACAAGTGCAAAAGTGGTTTCCTGCACCAACACAAGTGCGAAAAGTGGTTTTTCAACACTAACACAAGTGCGAAAAGTGGTTTTTCAACACTAACACAAGTGCGAAAAGTGGTTTTTCCACACTAATACAAGTGCAAAAGTGGTTTCCTGCACCAACACAAGTGGGAAAAGTGGTTTTTCAACACTAACACAAGTGCGAAAAGTGGTTTTTCAACACTATCACAAGTGCAAAAAGTGTTTTTTCCACACTAATACAAGTGCAAAAGTGGTTTCCTGCACCAACACAAGTGCGAAAAGTGGTTTTTCAACACCAACACAAGTGCGAAAAGTGGTTTTTCAACACTAACACAAGTGCGAAAAGTGTTTTTTCCACACTAATACAAGTGCAAAAGTGGTTTCTTGCACCAACACAAGTGCGAAAAGTGGTTTTTCAACACTAACACAAGTGCGAAAAGTGGTTTTTCAACACTAACACAAGTGCGAAAAGTGGTTTTTCAACACTAACACAAGTGTGAAAAGTGGTTTTTCCACACTAATACAAGTGCAAAAGTGGTTTCCTGCACCAACACAAGTGCGAAAAGTGGTTTTTCAACACTAACACAAGTGCGAAAAGTGGTTTTTCAACACTAACACAAGTGCGAAAAGTGGTTTTTCAACACTATCACAAGTGCAAAAAGTGTTTTTTCCACACTAATACAAGTGCAAAAGTGGTTTCCTGCACCAACACAACTGCGAAAAGTGGTTTTTCAACACTAACACAAGTGCGAAAAGTGGTTTTTCAACACTATCACAAGTGCAAAAAGTGTTTTTTCCACACTAATACAAGTGCAAAAGTGGTTTCCTGCACCAACACAAGTGCGAAAAGTGGTTTTTCAACACTATCACAAGTGCAAAAAGTGTTTTTTCCACACTAATACAAGTGCAAAAGTGGTTTCCTGCACCAACACAGGTGCGAAAAGTGGTTTTTCAACACTAACACAAGTGCGAAAAGTGGTTTTTCAACACTAACACAAGTGCGAAAAGTGGTTTTTCCACACTAATACAAGTGCAAAAGTGGTTTCCTGCACCAACACAAGTGCGAAAAGTGTTTTTTCAACACGAACACAAGTGCGAAAAGTGGTTTTTCAACACTAACACAAGTGCGAAAAGTGGTTTTTCAACACTAACACAAGTGCGAAAAGTGGTTTTTCCACACTAACACAAGTGCAAAAGTGGTTTCCTGCACCAACACAAGTGCGAAAAGTGGTTTTTCAACACCAACACAAGTGCGAAAAGTGGTTTTTCAACACTAACACAAGTGCGAAAAGTGGTTTTTCAACACTATCACAAGTGCAAAAAGTGTTTTTTCCACACTAATACAGTGCAAAAGTGGTTTCCTGCACCAACACAAGTGCGAAAAGTGGTTTTTCAACACTAACACAAGTGCGAAAAGTGGTTTTTCAACACTATCACAAGTGCGAAAAGTGGTTTTTCCACATTAATACAAGTGCAAAAGTGGTTTCCTGCACCAACACAAGTGCGAAAAGTGGTTTTTCAACACTAACAGAAGTGCGAAAAGTGGTTTTTCAACACTAACAGAAGTGCGAAAAGTGATTTTTCAACACTAACACAAGTGCGAAAAGTGGTTTTTCCACATTAATACAAGTGCAAAAGTGGTTTCCTGCACCAACACAAGTGCGAAAAGTGGTTTTTCAACACTAACGGAAGTGCGAAAAGTGGTTTTTTCCACACTAATACAAGTGCAAAAGTGGTTTCCTGCACCAACACAAGTGCGAAAAGTGTTTTTTCAACACTAACACAAGTGCGAAAAGTGGTTTTTCAACACTATCACAAGTGCAAAAAGTGTTTTTTCCACACCAATACAAGTGCAAAAGTGGTTTCCTGCACCAACACAAGTGCGAAAAGTGGTTTTTCAACACTAACACAAGTGCGAAAAGTGGTTTTTCAACACTAACACTTGTGCGAAAAGTGGTTTTCCACACTAATACAAGTACAAAAGTGGTTTCCTGCACCAACACAAGTGCGAAAAGTGGTTTTTCAACACCAACACAAATGCGAAAAGTGGTTTTTCAACACTAACACAAGTGCGAAAAGTGGTTTTTCAACACTATCACAAGTGCAAAAAGTGTTTTTTCCACACTAATACAAGTGAAAAAGTGGTTTCCTGCACCAACACAATTGCGAAAAGTGGTTTTTCAACACTAACACAAGTGCGAAAAGTGGTTTTTCAACACTAACACAAGTGCGAAAAGTGGTTTTTCAACACTAACACAAGTGTGAAAAGTGGTTTTTCCACACTAATACAAGTGCAAAAGTGGTTTCCTGCACCAACACAAGTGCAAAAAGTGGTTTTTCCACACTAATACAAGTGCAAAAGTGGTTTCCTGCACCAACACAAGTGCGAAAAGTGGTTTTTCAACACTAACACAAGTGCGAAAAGTGGTTTTTCAACACTATCACAAGTGCAAAAAGTGTTTTTTCCACACTAATACAAGTGCAAAAGTGGTTTCCTGCACCAACACAACTGCGAAAAGTGGTTTTTCAACACTAACACAAGTGCGAAAAGTGGTTTTTCAACACTATCACAAGTGCAAAAAGTGTTTTTTCCACACTAATACAAGTGCAAAAGTGGTTTCCTGCACCAACACAAGTGCGAAAAGTGGTTTTTCAACACTATCACAAGTGCAAAAAGTGTTTTTTCCACACTAATACAAGTGCAAAAGTGGTTTCCTGCACCAACACAGGTGCGAAAAGTGGTTTTTCAACACTAACACAAGTGCGAAAAGTGGTTTTTCAACACTAACACAAGTGCGAAAAGTGGTTTTTCCACACTAATACAAGTGCAAAAGTGGTTTCCTGCACCAACACAAGTGGGAAAAGTGGTTTTTCAACACTAACACAAGTGCGAAAAGTGGTTTTTCAACACTATCACAAGTGCAAAAAGTGTTTTTTCCACACTAATACAAGTGCAAAAGTGGTTTCCTGCACCAACACAAGTGCGAAAAGTGGTTTTTCAACACCAACACAAGTGCGAAAAGTGGTTTTTCAACACTAACACAAGTGCGAAAAGTGTTTTTTCCACACTAATACAAGTGCAAAAGTGGTTTCCTGCACCAACACAAGTGCGAAAAGTGGTTTTTCAACACTAACACAAGTGCGAAAAGTGGTTTTTCAACACTAACACAAGTGCGGAAAGTGGTTTTTCAACACTAACACAAGTGTGAAAAGTGGTTTTTCCACACTAATACAAGTGCAAAAGTGGTTTCCTGCACCAACACAAGTGCGAAAAGTGGTTTTTCAACACTAACACAAGTGCGAAAAGTGGTTTTTCAACACTAACACAAGTGCGAAAAGTGGTTTTTCAACACTATCACAAGTGCAAAAAGTGTTTTTTCCACACTAATACAAGTGCAAAAGTGGTTTCCTGCACCAACACAACTGCGAAAAGTGGTTTTTCAACACTAACACAAGTGCGAAAAGTGGTTTTTCAACACTATCACAAGTGCAAAAAGTGTTTTTTCCACACTAATCCAAGTGCAAAAGTGGTTTCCTGCACCAACACAAGTGCGAAAAGTGGTTTTTCAACACTATCACAAGTGCAAAAAGTGTTTTTTCCACACTAATACAAGTGCAAAAGTGGTTTCCTGCACCAACACAGGTGCGAAAAGTGGTTTTTCAACACTAACACAAGTGCGAAAAGTGGTTTTTCAACACTAACACAAGTGCGAAAAGTGGTTTTTCCACACTAATACAAGTGCAAAAGTGGTTTCCTGCACCAACACAAGTGCGAAAAGTGTTTTTTCAACATGAACACAAGTGCGAAAAGTGGTTTTTCAACACTAACACAAGTGCGAAAAGTGGTTTTTCAACACTAACACAAGTGCGAAAAGTGGTTTTTCCACATTAATACAAGTGCAAAAGTGGTTTCCTGCACCAACACAAGTGCGAAAAGTGGTTTTTCAACACTAACACAAGTGCGAAAAGTGGTTTTTCAACACTAACACAAGTGCGAAAAGTGGTTTTTTCACACTATCACAAGTGCAAAAAGTGTTTTTTCCACACTAATACAAGTGCAAAAGTGGTTTCCTGCACCAACACAAGTGCGAAAATTGGTTTTTCAACACTAACACAAATGCAAAAAGTGGTTTTTCAACACTAACACAAGTGCGAAAAGTGGTTTTTCAACACTAACACAGGTGTGAAAAGTGGTTTTTCCACACTAATACAAGTACAAAAGTGGTTTCCTGCACCAACACAAGTGCGAAAAGTGGTTTTCCTGCACCAACACAAGTGCGAAAAGTGGTTTTTCAACACTAACACAAGAGCGAAAAGTGGTTTTTCAACACTATCACAAGTGCAAAAAGTGTTTTTTCCACACCAATACAAGTGCAAAAGTGGTTTCCTGCACCAACACAAGTGCGAAAAGTGGTTTTTCAACACTAACACAAGTGCGAAAAGTGGTTTTTCAACACTAACACTTGTGCGAAAAGTGGTTTTCCACACTAATACAAGTACAAAAGTGGTTTCCTGCACCAACACAAGTGCGAAAAGTGGTTTTTCAACACCAACACAAGTGCGAAAAGTGGTTTTTCAACACTATCACAAGTGCAAAAAGTGTTTTTTCCACACTAATACAAGTGAAAAAGTGGTTTCCTGCACCAACACAAGTGCGAAAAGTGGTTTTTCAACACTAACGCAAGTGCGAAAAGTGGTTTTTCAACACTAACACAAGTGCGAAAAGTGGTTTTTCAACACTAACACAAGTGTGAAAAGTGGTTTTTCCACACTAATACAAGTGCAAAAGTGGTTTCCTGCACCAACACAAGTGCAAAAAGTGGTTTTTCCACACTAATACAAGTGCAAAAGTGGTTTCCTGCACCAACACAAGTGCGAAAAGTGGTTTTTCAACACTAACACAAGTGCGAAAAGTGGTTTTTCAACACAAACACAAGTGCGAAAAGTGGTTTTTCAACACTATCACAAGTGCAAAAGTGGTTTCCTGCACCAACACAAGTGCGAAAAGTGGTTTTTCAACACTAACACAAGTGCGAAAAGTGGTTTTTCAACACTAACACAAGTGCGAAAAGTGGTTTTTTCCACACTAATACAAGTGCAAAAGTGGTTTCCTGCACCAACACAAGTGCGAAAAGTGGTTTTTCAACACTAACACAAGTGCGAAAAGTGGTTTTTCAACACTAACACAAGTGCGAAAAGTGGTTTTTCCACACTAATACAAGTGCAAAAGTGGTTTCCTGCACCAACACAAGTGCGAAAAGTGTTTTTTCAACATGAACACAAGTGCGAAAAGTGGTTTTTCAACACTAACACAAGTGCGAAAAGTGGTTTTTCAACACTAACACAAGTGCGAAAAGTGGTTTTTCCACATTAATACAAGTGCAAAAGTGGTTTCCTGCACCAACACAAGTGCGAAAAGTGGTTTTTCAACACTAACACAAGTGCGAAAAGTGGTTTTTCAACACTAACACAAGTGCGAAAAGTGGTTTTTTCACACTATCACAAGTGCAAAAAGTGTTTTTTCCACACTAATACAAGTGCAAAAGTGGTTTCCTGCACCAACACAAGTGCGAAAATTGGTTTTTCAACACTAACACAAATGCAAAAAGTGGTTTTTCAACACTAACACAAGTGCGAAAAGTGGTTTTTCAACACTAACACAGGTGTGAAAAGTGGTTTTTCCACACTAATACAAGTACAAAAGTGGTTTCCTGCACCAACACAAGTGCGAAAAGTGGTTTTCCTGCACCAACACAAGTGCGAAAAGTGGTTTTTCAACACTAACACAAGAGCGAAAAGTGGTTTTTCAACACTATGACAAGTGCAAAAAGTGTTTTTTCCACACCAATACAAGTGCAAAAGTGGTTTCCTGCACCAACACAAGTGCGAAAAGTGGTTTTTCAACACTAACACAAGTGCGAAAAGTGGTTTTTCAACACTAACACTTGTGCGAAAAGTGGTTTTCCACACTAATACAAGTACAAAAGTGGTTTCCTGCACCAACACAAGTGCGAAAAGTGGTTTTTCAACACCAACACAAGTGCGAAAAGTGGTTTTTCAACACTATCACAAGTGCAAAAAGTGTTTTTTCCACACTAATACAAGTGAAAAAGTGGTTTCCTGCACCAACACAAGTGCGAAAAGTGGTTTTTCAACACTAACACAAGTGCGAAAAGTGGTTTTTCAACACTAACACAAGTGCGAAAAGTGGTTTTTCAACACTAACACAAGTGTGAAAAGTGGTTTTTCCACACTAATACAAGTGCAAAAGTGGTTTCCTGCACCAACACAAGTGCAAAAAGTGGTTTTTCCACACTAATACAAGTGCAAAAGTGGTTTCCTGCACCAACACAAGTGCGAAAAGTGGTTTTTCAACACTAACACAAGTGCGAAAAGTGGTTTTTCAACACAAACACAAGTGCGAAAAGTGGTTTTTCAACACTATCACAAGTGCAAAAGTGGTTTCCTGCACCAACACAAGTGCGAAAAGTGGTTTTTCAACACTAACACAAGTGCGAAAAGTGGTTTTTCAACACTAACACAAGTGCGAAAAGTGGTTTTTCCACACTAATACAAGTGCAAAAGTGGTTTCCTGCACCAACACAAGTGCGAAAAGTGGTTTTTCAACACTAACACAAGTGCGAAAAGTGGTTTTTCAACACTATCACAAGTGCAAAAAGTGTTTTTTCCACACTAATACAAGTGCAAAAGTGGTTTCCTGCACCAACACAAGTGCGAAAAGTGGTTTTTCAACACTAACACAAGTGCGAAAAGTGGTTTTTCAACACTAACACAAGTGCGAAAAGTGGTTTTTCCACACTAATACAAGTGCAAAAGTGGTTTCCTGCACCAACACAAGTGGGAAAAGTGGTTTTTCAACACTAACACAAGTGCGAAAAGTGGTTTTTCAACACTATCACAAGTGCAAAAAGTGTTTTTTCCACACTAATACAAGTGCAAAAGTGGTTTCCTGCACCAACACAAGTGCGAAAAGTGGTTTTTCAACACCAACACAAGTGCGAAAAGTGGTTTTTCAACACTAACACAAGTGCGAAAAGTGTTTTTTCCACACTAATACAAGTGCAAAAGTGGTTTCCTGCACCAACACAAGTGCGAAAAGTGGTTTTTCAACACTAACACAAGTGCGAAAAGTGGTTTTTCAACACTAACACAAGTGCGAAAAGTGGTTTTTCAACACTAACACAAGTGTGAAAAGTGGTTTTTCCACACTAATACAAGTGCAAAAGTGGTTTCCTGCACCAACACAAGTGCGAAAAGTGGTTTTTCAACACTAACACAAGTGCGAAAAGTGGTTTTTCAACACTAACACAAGTGCGAAAAGTGGTTTTTCAACACTATCACAAGTGCAAAAAGTGTTTTTTCCACACTAATACAAGTGCAAAAGTGGTTTCCTGCACCAACACAACTGCGAAAAGTGGTTTTTCAACACTAACACAAGTGCGAAAAGTGGTTTTTCAACACTATCACAAGTGCAAAAAGTGTTTTTTCCAAACTAATACAAGTGCAAAAGTGGTTTCCTGCACCAACACAAGTGCGAAAAGTGGTTTTTCAACACTATCACAAGTGCAAAAAGTGTTTTTTCCACACTAATACAAGTGCAAAAGTGGTTTCCTGCACCAACACAGGTGCGAAAAGTGGTTTTTCAACACTAACACAAGTGCGAAAAGTGGTTTTTCAACACTAACACAAGTGCGAAAAGTGGTTTTTCCACACTAATACAAGTGCAAAAGTGGTTTCCTGCACCAACACAAGTGCGAAAAGTGTTTTTTCAACACGAACACAAGTGCGAAAAGTGGTTTTTCAACACTAACACAAGTGCGAAAAGTGGTTTTTCAACACTAACACAAGTGCGAAAAGTGGTTTTTCCACACTAACACAAGTGCAAAAGTGGTTTCCTGCACCAACACAAGTGCGAAAAGTGGTTTTTCAACACCAACACAAGTGCGAAAAGTGGTTTTTCAACACTAACACAAGTGCGAAAAGTGGTTTTTCAACACTATCACAAGTGCAAAAAGTGTTTTTTCCACACTAATACAGTGCAAAAGTGGTTTCCTGCACCAACACAAGTGCGAAAAGTGGTTTTTCAACACTAACACAAGTGCGAAAAGTGGTTTTTCAACACTATCACAAGTGCGAAAATTGGTTTTTCCACATTAATACAAGTGCAAAAGTGGTTTCCTGCACCAACACAAGTGCGAAAAGTGGTTTTTCAACACTAACAGAAGTGCGAAAAGTGGTTTTTCAACACTAACACAAGTGCGAAAAGTGATTTTTCAACACTAACACAAGTGCGAAAAGTGGTTTTTCCACATTAATACAAGTGCAAAAGTGGTTTCCTGCACCAACACAAGTGCGAAAAGTGGTTTTTCAACACTAACGGAAGTGCGAAAAGTGGTTTTTCCACACTAATACAAGTGCAAAAGTGGTTTCCTGCACCAACACAAGTGCGAAAAGTGGTTTTTCAACACTAACACAAGTGCGAAAAGTGGTTTTTCAACACTATCACAAGTGCAAAAAGTGTTTTTTCCACACCAATACAAGTACAAAAGTGGTTTCCTGCACCAACACAAGTGCGAAAAGTGGTTTTTCAACACTAACACAAGTGCGAAAAGTGGTTTTTCAACACTAACACTTGTGCGAAAAGTGGTTTTCCACACTAATACAAGTACAAAAGTGGTTTCCTGCACCAACACAAGTGCGAAAAGTGGTTTTTCAACACCAACACAAATGCGAAAAGTGGTTTTTCAACACTAACACAAGTGCGAAAAGTGGTTTTTCAACACTATCACAAGTGCAAAAAGTGTTTTTTCCACACTAATACAAGTGAAAAAGTGGTTTCCTGCACCAACACAATTGCGAAAAGTGGTTTTTCAACACTAACACAAGTGCGAAAAGTGGTTTTTCAACACTAACACAAGTGCGAAAAGTGGTTTTTCAACACTATCACAAGTGCAAAAAGTGTTTTTTCCACACTAATACAAGTGCAAAAGTGGTTTCCTGCACCAACACAAGTGCGAAAAGTGGTTTTTCAACACCAACACAAGTGCGAAAAGTGGTTTTTCAACACTAACACAAGTGCGAAAAGTGTTTTTTCCACACTAATACAAGTGCAAAAGTGGTTTCCTGCACCAACACAAGTGCGAAAAGTGGTTTTTCAACACTAACACAAGTGCGAAAAGTGGTTTTTCAACACTAACACAAGTGCGAAAAGTGGTTTTTCAACACTAACACAAGTGTGAAAAGTGGTTTTTCCACACTAATACAAGTGCAAAAGTGGTTTCCTGCACCAACACAAGTGCGAAAAGTGGTTTTTCAACACTAACACAAGTGCGAAAAGTGGTTTTTCAACACTAACACAAGTGCGAAAAGTGGTTTTTCAACACTATCACAAGTGCAAAAAGTGTTTTTTCCACACTAATACAAGTGCAAAAGTGGTTTCCTGCACCAACACAACTGCGAAAAGTGGTTTTTCAACACTAACACAAGTGCGAAAAGTGGTTTTTCAACACTATCACAAGTGCAAAAAGTGTTTTTTCCAAACTAATACAAGTGCAAAAGTGGTTTCCTGCACCAACACAAGTGCGAAAAGTGGTTTTTCAACACTATCACAAGTGCAAAAAGTGTTTTTTCCACACTAATACAAGTGCAAAAGTGGTTTCCTGCACCAACACAGGTGCGAAAAGTGGTTTTTCAACACTAACACAAGTGCGAAAAGTGGTTTTTCAACACTAACACAAGTGCGAAAAGTGGTTTTTCCACACTAATACAAGTGCAAAAGTGGTTTCCTGCACCAACACAAGTGCGAAAAGTGTTTTTTCAACACGAACACAAGTGCGAAAAGTGGTTTTTCAACACTAACACAAGTGCGAAAAGTGGTTTTTCAACACTAACACAAGTGCGAAAAGTGGTTTTTCCACACTAACACAAGTGCAAAAGTGGTTTCCTGCACCAACACAAGTGCGAAAAGTGGTTTTTCAACACCAACACAAGTGCGAAAAGTGGTTTTTCAACACTAACACAAGTGCGAAAAGTGGTTTTTCAACACTATCACAAGTGCAAAAAGTGTTTTTTCCACACTAATACAGTGCAAAAGTGGTTTCCTGCACCAACACAAGTGCGAAAAGTGGTTTTTCAACACTAACACAAGTGCGAAAAGTGGTTTTTCAACACTATCACAAGTGCGAAAATTGGTTTTTCCACATTAATACAAGTGCAAAAGTGGTTTCCTGCACCAACACAAGTGCGAAAAGTGGTTTTTCAACACTAACAGAAGTGCGAAAAGTGGTTTTTCAACACTAACACAAGTGCGAAAAGTGATTTTTCAACACTAACACAAGTGCGAAAAGTGGTTTTTCCACATTAATACAAGTGCAAAAGTGGTTTCCTGCACCAACACAAGTGCGAAAAGTGGTTTTTCAACACTAACGGAAGTGCGAAAAGTGGTTTTTCCACACTAATACAAGTGCAAAAGTGGTTTCCTGCACCAACACAAGTGCGAAAAGTGGTTTTTCAACACTAACACAAGTGCGAAAAGTGGTTTTTCAACACTATCACAAGTGCAAAAAGTGTTTTTTCCACACCAATACAAGTACAAAAGTGGTTTCCTGCACCAACACAAGTGCGAAAAGTGGTTTTTCAACACTAACACAAGTGCGAAAAGTGGTTTTTCAACACTAACACTTGTGCGAAAAGTGGTTTTCCACACTAATACAAGTACAAAAGTGGTTTCCTGCACCAACACAAGTGCGAAAAGTGGTTTTTCAACACCAACACAAATGCGAAAAGTGGTTTTTCAACACTAACACAAGTGCGAAAAGTGGTTTTTCAACACTATCACAAGTGCAAAAAGTGTTTTTTCCACACTAATACAAGTGAAAAAGTGGTTTCCTGCACCAACACAATTGCGAAAAGTGGTTTTTCAACACTAACACAAGTGCGAAAAGTGGTTTTTCAACACTAACACAAGTGCGAAAAGTGGTTTTTCAACACTAACACAAGTGTGAAAAGTGGTTTTTCCACACTAATACAAGTGCAAAAGTGGTTTCCTGCACCAACACAAGTGCAAAAAGTGGTTTTTCCACACTAATACAAGTGCAAAAGTGGTTTCCTGCACCAACACAAGTGCGAAAAGTGGTTTTTCAACACTAACACAAGTGCGAAAAGTGGTTTTTCAACACTATCACAAGTGCAAAAAGTGTTTTTTCCACACTAATACAAGTGCAAAAGTGGTTTCCTGCACCAACACAAGTGCGAAAAGTGGTTTTTCAACACTAACAGAAGTGCGAAAAGTGGTTTTTCAACACTAACACAAGTGCGAAAAGTGATTTTTCAACACTAACACAAGTGCGAAAAGTGGTTTTTCCACATTAATACAAGTGCAAAAGTGGTTTCCTGCACCAACACAAGTGCGAAAAGTGGTTTTTCAACACTAACGGAAGTGCGAAAATGGTTTTTCCACACTAATACAAGTGCAAAAGTGGTTTCCTGCACCAACACAAGTGCGAAAAGTGGTTTTTCAACACTAACACAAGTGCGAAAAGTGGTTTTTCAACACTATCACAAGTGCAAAAAGTGTTTTTTCCACACCAATACAAGTGCAAAAGTGGTTTCCTGCACCAACACAAGTGCGAAAAGTGGTTTTTCAACACTAACACAAGTGCGAAAAGTGGTTTTTCAACACTAACACTTGTGCGAAAAGTGGTTTTCCACACTAATACAAGTACAAAAGTGGTTTCCTGCACCAACACAAGTGCGAAAAGTGGTTTTTCAACACCAACACAAATGCGAAAAGTGGTTTTTCAACACTAACACAAGTGCGAAAAGTGGTTTTTCAACACTATCACAAGTGCAAAAAGTGTTTTTTCCACACTAATACAAGTGAAAAAGTGGTTTCCTGCACCAACACAATTGCGAAAAGTGGTTTTTCAACACTAACACAAGTGCGAAAAGTGGTTTTTCAACACTAACACAAGTGCGAAAAGTGGTTTTTCAACACTAACACAAGTGTGAAAAGTGGTTTTTCCACACTAATACAAGTGCAAAAGTGGTTTCCTGCACCAACACAAGTGCAAAAAGTGGTTTTTCCACACTAATACAAGTGCAAAAGTGGTTTCCTGCACCAACACAAGTGCGAAAAGTGGTTTTTCAACACTAACACAAGTGCGAAAAGTGGTTTTTCAACACTATCACAAGTGCAAAAAGTGTTTTTTCCACACTAATACAAGTGCAAAAGTGGTTTCCTGCACCAACACAACTGCGAAAAGTGGTTTTTCAACACTAACACAAGTGCGAAAAGTGGTTTTCAACACTATCACAAGTGCAAAAAGTGTTTTTTCCACACTAATACAAGTGCAAAAGTGGTTTCCTGCACCAACACAAGTGCGAAAAGTGGTTTTTCAACACTATCACAAGTGCAAAAAGTGTTTTTTCCACACTAATACAAGTGCAAAAGTGGTTTCCTGCACCAACACAGGTGCGAAAAGTGGTTTTTCAACACTAACACAAGTGCGAAAAGTGGTTTTTCAACACTAACACAAGTGCGAAATGTGGTTTTTCCACACTAATACAAGTGCAAAAGTGGTTTCCTGCACCAACACAAGTGCGAAAAGTGGTTTTTCAACACTAACACTTGTGCGAAAAGTGGTTTTCCACACTAATACAAGTACAAAAGTGGTTTCCTGCACCAACACAAGTGCGAAAAGTGGTTTTTCAACACCAACACAAGTGCGAAAAGTGGTTTTTCAACACTATCACAACTGCAAAAAGTGTTTTTTCCACACTAATACAAGTGAAAAAGTGGTTTCCTGCACCAACACAAGTGCGAAAAGTGGTTTTTCAACACTAACGCAAGTGCGAAAAGTGGTTTTTCAACACTAACACAAGTGCGAAAAGTGGTTTTTCAACACTAACACAAGTGTGAAAAGTGGTTTTTCCACACTAATACAAGTGCAAAAGTGGTTTCCTGCACCAACACAAGTGCAAAAAGTGGTTTTTCCACACTAATACAAGTGCAAAAGTGGTTTCCTGCACCAACACAAGTGCGAAAAGTGGTTTTTCAACACTAACACAAGTGCGAAAAGTGGTTTTTCAACACAAACACAAGTGCGAAAAGTGGTTTTTCAACACTATCACAAGTGCAAAAGTGGTTTCCTGCACCAACACAAGTGCGAAAAGTGGTTTTTCAACACTAACACAAGTGCGAAAAGTGGTTTTTCAACACTAACACAAGTGCGAAAAGTGGTTTTTCCACACTAATACAAGTGCAAAAGTGGTTTCCTGCACCAACACAAGTGCGAAAAGTGGTTTTTCAACACTAACACAAGTGCGAAAAGTGGTTTTTCAACACTAACACAAGTGCGAAAAGTGGTTTTTCCACACTAATACAAGTGCAAAAGTGGTTTCCTGCACCAACACAAGTGCGAAAAGTGTTTTTTCAACATGAACACAAGTGCGAAAAGTGGTTTTTCAACACTAACACAAGTGCGAAAAGTGGTTTTTCAACACTAACACAAGTGCGAAAAGTGGTTTTTCCACATTAATACAAGTGCAAAAGTGGTTTCCTGCACCAACACAAGTGCGAAAAGTGGTTTTTCAACACTAACACAAGTGCGAAAAGTGGTTTTTCAACACTAACACAAGTGCGAAAAGTGGTTTTTTCACACTATCACAAGTGCAAAAAGTGTTTTTTCCACACTAATACAAGTGCAAAAGTGGTTTCCTGCACCAACACAAGTGCGAAAATTGGTTTTTCAACACTAACACAAATGCAAAAAGTGGTTTTTCAACACTAACACAAGTGCGAAAAGTGGTTTTTCAACACTAACACAGGTGTGAAAAGTGGTTTTTCCACACTAATACAAGTACAAAAGTGGTTTCCTGCACCAACACAAGTGCGAAAAGTGGTTTTCCTGCACCAACACAAGTGCGAAAAGTGGTTTTTCAACACTAACACAAGAGCGAAAAGTGGTTTTTCAACACTATCACAAGTGCAAAAAGTGTTTTTTCCACACCAATACAAGTGCAAAAGTGGTTTCCTGCACCAACACAAGTGCGAAAAGTGGTTTTTCAACACTAACACAAGTGCGAAAAGTGGTTTTTCAACACTAACACTTGTGCGAAAAGTGGTTTTCCACACTAATACAAGTACAAAAGTGGTTTCCTGCACCAACACAAGTGCGAAAAGTGGTTTTTCAACACCAACACAAGTGCGAAAAGTGGTTTTTCAACACTATCACAAGTGCAAAAAGTGTTTTTTCCACACTAATACAAGTGAAAAAGTGGTTTCCTGCACCAACACAAGTGCGAAAAGTGGTTTTTCAACACTAACACAAGTGCGAAAAGTGGTTTTTCAACACTAACACAAGTGCGAAAAGTGGTTTTTCAACACTAACACAAGTGTGAAAAGTGGTTTTTCCACACTAATACAAGTGCAAAAGTGGTTTCCTGCACCAACACAAGTGCAAAAAGTGGTTTTTCCACACTAATACAAGTGCAAAAGTGGTTTCCTGCACCAACACAAGTGCGAAAAGTGGTTTTTCAACACTAACACAAGTGCGAAAAGTGGTTTTTCAACACAAACACAAGTGCGAAAAGTGGTTTTTCAACACTATCACAAGTGCAAAAGTGGTTTCCTGCACCAACACAAGTGCGAAAAGTGGTTTTTCAACACTAACACAAGTGCGAAAAGTGGTTTTTCAACACTAACACAAGTGCGAAAAGTGGTTTTTCCACACTAATACAAGTGCAAAAGTGGTTTCCTGCACCAACACAAGTGCGAAAAGTGGTTTTTCAACACTAACACAAGTGCGAAAAGTGGTTTTTCAACACTATCACAAGTGCAAAAAGTGTTTTTTCCACACTAATACAAGTGCAAAAGTGGTTTCCTGCACCAACACAAGTGCGAAAAGTGGTTTTTCAACACTAACACAAGTGCGAAAAGTGGTTTTTCAACACTAACACAAGTGCGAAAAGTGGTTTTTCCACACTAATACAAGTGCAAAAGTGGTTTCCTGCACCAACACAAGTGGGAAAAGTGGTTTTTCAACACTAACACAAGTGCGAAAAGTGGTTTTTCAACACTATCACAAGTGCAAAAAGTGTTTTTTCCACACTAATACAAGTGCAAAAGTGGTTTCCTGCACCAACACAAGTGCGAAAAGTGGTTTTTCAACACCAACACAAGTGCGAAAAGTGGTTTTTCAACACTAACACAAGTGCGAAAAGTGTTTTTTCCACACTAATACAAGTGCAAAAGTGGTTTCCTGCACCAACACAAGTGCGAAAAGTGGTTTTTCAACACTAACACAAGTGCGAAAAGTGGTTTTTCAACACTAACACAAGTGCGAAAAGTGGTTTTTCAACACTAACACAAGTGTGAAAAGTGGTTTTTCCACACTAATACAAGTGCAAAAGTGGTTTCCTGCACCAACACAAGTGCGAAAAGTGGTTTTTCAACACTAACACAAGTGCGAAAAGTGGTTTTTCAACACTAACACAAGTGCGAAAAGTGGTTTTTCAACACTATCACAAGTGCAAAAAGTGTTTTTTCCACACTAATACAAGTGCAAAAGTGGTTTCCTGCACCAACACAACTGCGAAAAGTGGTTTTTCAACACTAACACAAGTGCGAAAAGTGGTTTTTCAACACTATCACAAGTGCAAAAAGTGTTTTTTCCAAACTAATACAAGTGCAAAAGTGGTTTCCTGCACCAACACAAGTGCGAAAAGTGGTTTTTCAACACTATCACAAGTGCAAAAAGTGTTTTTTCCACACTAATACAAGTGCAAAAGTGGTTTCCTGCACCAACACAGGTGCGAAAAGTGGTTTTTCAACACTAACACAAGTGCGAAAAGTGGTTTTTCAACACTAACACAAGTGCGAAAAGTGGTTTTTCCACACTAATACAAGTGCAAAAGTGGTTTCCTGCACCAACACAAGTGCGAAAAGTGTTTTTTCAACACGAACACAAGTGCGAAAAGTGGTTTTTCAACACTAACACAAGTGCGAAAAGTGGTTTTTCAACACTAACACAAGTGCGAAAAGTGGTTTTTCCACACTAACACAAGTGCAAAAGTGGTTTCCTGCACCAACACAAGTGCGAAAAGTGGTTTTTCAACACCAACACAAGTGCGAAAAGTGGTTTTTCAACACTAACACAAGTGCGAAAAGTGGTTTTTCAACACTATCACAAGTGCAAAAAGTGTTTTTTCCACACTAATACAGTGCAAAAGTGGTTTCCTGCACCAACACAAGTGCGAAAAGTGGTTTTTCAACACTAACACAAGTGCGAAAAGTGGTTTTTCAACACTATCACAAGTGCGAAAATTGGTTTTTCCACATTAATACAAGTGCAAAAGTGGTTTCCTGCACCAACACAAGTGCGAAAAGTGGTTTTTCAACACTAACAGAAGTGCGAAAAGTGGTTTTTCAACACTAACACAAGTGCGAAAAGTGATTTTTCAACACTAACACAAGTGCGAAAAGTGGTTTTTCCACATTAATACAAGTGCAAAAGTGGTTTCCTGCACCAACACAAGTGCGAAAAGTGGTTTTTCAACACTAACGGAAGTGCGAAAAGTGGTTTTTCCACACTAATACAAGTGCAAAAGTGGTTTCCTGCACCAACACAAGTGCGAAAAGTGGTTTTTCAACACTAACACAAGTGCGAAAAGTGGTTTTTCAACACTATCACAAGTGCAAAAAGTGTTTTTTCCACACCAATACAAGTACAAAAGTGGTTTCCTGCACCAACACAAGTGCGAAAAGTGGTTTTTCAACACTAACACAAGTGCGAAAAGTGGTTTTTCAACACTAACACTTGTGCGAAAAGTGGTTTTCCACACTAATACAAGTACAAAAGTGGTTTCCTGCACCAACACAAGTGCGAAAAGTGGTTTTTCAACACCAACACAAATGCGAAAAGTGGTTTTTCAACACTAACACAAGTGCGAAAAGTGGTTTTTCAACACTATCACAAGTGCAAAAAGTGTTTTTTCCACACTAATACAAGTGAAAAAGTGGTTTCCTGCACCAACACAATTGCGAAAAGTGGTTTTTCAACACTAACACAAGTGCGAAAAGTGGTTTTTCAACACTAACACAAGTGCGAAAAGTGGTTTTTCAACACTATCACAAGTGCAAAAAGTGTTTTTTCCACACTAATACAAGTGCAAAAGTGGTTTCCTGCACCAACACAAGTGCGAAAAGTGGTTTTTCAACACCAACACAAGTGCGAAAAGTGGTTTTTCAACACTAACACAAGTGCGAAAAGTGTTTTTTCCACACTAATACAAGTGCAAAAGTGGTTTCCTGCACCAACACAAGTGCGAAAAGTGGTTTTTCAACACTAACACAAGTGCGAAAAGTGGTTTTTCAACACTAACACAAGTGCGAAAAGTGGTTTTTCAACACTAACACAAGTGTGAAAAGTGGTTTTTCCACACTAATACAAGTGCAAAAGTGGTTTCCTGCACCAACACAAGTGCGAAAAGTGGTTTTTCAACACTAACACAAGTGCGAAAAGTGGTTTTTCAACACTAACACAAGTGCGAAAAGTGGTTTTTCAACACTATCACAAGTGCAAAAAGTGTTTTTTCCACACTAATACAAGTGCAAAAGTGGTTTCCTGCACCAACACAACTGCGAAAAGTGGTTTTTCAACACTAACACAAGTGCGAAAAGTGGTTTTTCAACACTATCACAAGTGCAAAAAGTGTTTTTTCCAAACTAATACAAGTGCAAAAGTGGTTTCCTGCACCAACACAAGTGCGAAAAGTGGTTTTTCAACACTATCACAAGTGCAAAAAGTGTTTTTTCCACACTAATACAAGTGCAAAAGTGGTTTCCTGCACCAACACAGGTGCGAAAAGTGGTTTTTCAACACTAACACAAGTGCGAAAAGTGGTTTTTCAACACTAACACAAGTGCGAAAAGTGGTTTTTCCACACTAATACAAGTGCAAAAGTGGTTTCCTGCACCAACACAAGTGCGAAAAGTGTTTTTTCAACACGAACACAAGTGCGAAAAGTGGTTTTTCAACACTAACACAAGTGCGAAAAGTGGTTTTTCAACACTAACACAAGTGCGAAAAGTGGTTTTTCCACACTAACACAAGTGCAAAAGTGGTTTCCTGCACCAACACAAGTGCGAAAAGTGGTTTTTCAACACCAACACAAGTGCGAAAAGTGGTTTTTCAACACTAACACAAGTGCGAAAAGTGGTTTTTCAACACTATCACAAGTGCAAAAAGTGTTTTTTCCACACTAATACAGTGCAAAAGTGGTTTCCTGCACCAACACAAGTGCGAAAAGTGGTTTTTCAACACTAACACAAGTGCGAAAAGTGGTTTTTCAACACTATCACAAGTGCGAAAATTGGTTTTTCCACATTAATACAAGTGCAAAAGTGGTTTCCTGCACCAACACAAGTGCGAAAAGTGGTTTTTCAACACTAACAGAAGTGCGAAAAGTGGTTTTTCAACACTAACACAAGTGCGAAAAGTGATTTTTCAACACTAACACAAGTGCGAAAAGTGGTTTTTCCACATTAATACAAGTGCAAAAGTGGTTTCCTGCACCAACACAAGTGCGAAAAGTGGTTTTTCAACACTAACGGAAGTGCGAAAAGTGGTTTTTCCACACTAATACAAGTGCAAAAGTGGTTTCCTGCACCAACACAAGTGCGAAAAGTGGTTTTTCAACACTAACACAAGTGCGAAAAGTGGTTTTTCAACACTATCACAAGTGCAAAAAGTGTTTTTTCCACACCAATACAAGTACAAAAGTGGTTTCCTGCACCAACACAAGTGCGAAAAGTGGTTTTTCAACACTAACACAAGTGCGAAAAGTGGTTTTTCAACACTAACACTTGTGCGAAAAGTGGTTTTCCACACTAATACAAGTACAAAAGTGGTTTCCTGCACCAACACAAGTGCGAAAAGTGGTTTTTCAACACCAACACAAATGCGAAAAGTGGTTTTTCAACACTAACACAAGTGCGAAAAGTGGTTTTTCAACACTATCACAAGTGCAAAAAGTGTTTTTTCCACACTAATACAAGTGAAAAAGTGGTTTCCTGCACCAACACAATTGCGAAAAGTGGTTTTTCAACACTAACACAAGTGCGAAAAGTGGTTTTTCAACACTAACACAAGTGCGAAAAGTGGTTTTTCAACACTAACACAAGTGTGAAAAGTGGTTTTTCCACACTAATACAAGTGCAAAAGTGGTTTCCTGCACCAACACAAGTGCAAAAAGTGGTTTTTCCACACTAATACAAGTGCAAAAGTGGTTTCCTGCACCAACACAAGTGCGAAAAGTGGTTTTTCAACACTAACACAAGTGCGAAAAGTGGTTTTTCAACACTATCACAAGTGCAAAAAGTGTTTTTTCCACACTAATACAAGTGCAAAAGTGGTTTCCTGCACCAACACAAGTGCGAAAAGTGGTTTTTCAACACTAACAGAAGTGCGAAAAGTGGTTTTTCAACACTAACACAAGTGCGAAAAGTGATTTTTCAACACTAACACAAGTGCGAAAAGTGGTTTTTCCACATTAATACAAGTGCAAAAGTGGTTTCCTGCACCAACACAAGTGCGAAAAGTGGTTTTTCAACACTAACGGAAGTGCGAAAAGTGGTTTTTCCACACTAATACAAGTGCAAAAGTGGTTTCCTGCACCAACACAAGTGCGAAAAGTGGTTTTTCAACACTAACACAAGTGCGAAAAGTGGTTTTTCAACACTATCACAAGTGCAAAAAGTGTTTTTTCCACACCAATACAAGTGCAAAAGTGGTTTCCTGCACCAACACAAGTGCGAAAAGTGGTTTTTCAACACTAACACAAGTGCGAAAAGTGGTTTTTCAACACTAACACTTGTGCGAAAAGTGGTTTTCCACACTAATACAAGTACAAAAGTGGTTTCCTGCACCAACACAAGTGCGAAAAGTGGTTTTTCAACACCAACACAAATGCGAAAAGTGGTTTTTCAACACTAACACAAGTGCGAAAAGTGGTTTTTCAACACTATCACAAGTGCAAAAAGTGTTTTTTCCACACTAATACAAGTGAAAAAGTGGTTTCCTGCACCAACACAATTGCGAAAAGTGGTTTTTCAACACTAACACAAGTGCGAAAAGTGGTTTTTCAACACTAACACAAGTGCGAAAAGTGGTTTTTCAACACTAACACAAGTGTGAAAAGTGGTTTTTCCACACTAATACAAGTGCAAAAGTGGTTTCCTGCACCAACACAAGTGCAAAAAGTGGTTTTTCCACACTAATACAAGTGCAAAAGTGGTTTCCTGCACCAACACAAGTGCGAAAAGTGGTTTTTCAACACTAACACAAGTGCGAAAAGTGGTTTTTCAACACTATCACAAGTGCAAAAAGTGTTTTTTCCACACTAATACAAGTGCAAAAGTGGTTTCCTGCACCAACACAACTGCGAAAAGTGGTTTTTCAACACTAACACAAGTGCGAAAAGTGGTTTTTCAACACTATCACAAGTGCAAAAAGTGTTTTTTCCACACTAATACAAGTGCAAAAGTGGTTTCCTGCACCAACACAAGTGCGAAAAGTGGTTTTTCAACACTATCACAAGTGCAAAAAGTGTTTTTTCCACACTAATACAAGTGCAAAAGTGGTTTCCTGCACCAACACAGGTGCGAAAAGTGGTTTTTCAACACTAACACAAGTGCGAAAAGTGGTTTTTCAACACTAACACAAGTGCGAAATGTGGTTTTTCCACACTAATACAAGTGCAAAAGTGGTTTCCTGCACCAACACAAGTGCGAAAAGTGTTTTTTCAACACGAACACAAGTGCGAAAAGTGGTTTTTCAACACTAACACAAGTGCGAAAAGTGGTTTTTCAACACTAACACAAGTGCGAAAAGTGGTTTTTCCACACTAACACAAGTGCAAAAGTGGTTTCCTGCACCAACACAAGTGCGAAAAGTGGTTTTTCAACACCAACACAAGTGCGAAAAGTGGTTTTTCAACACTAACACAAGTGCGAAAAGTGGTTTTTCAACACTATCACAAGTGCAAAAAGTGTTTTTTCCACACTAATACAGTGCAAAAGTGGTTTCCTGCACCAACACAAGTGCGAAAAGTGGTTTTTCAACACTAACACAAGTGCGAAAAGTGGTTTTTCAACACTATCACAAGTGCGAAAAGTGGTTTTTCCACATTAATACAAGTGCAAAAGTGGTTTCCTGCACCAACACAAGTGCGAAAAGTGGTTTTTCAACACTAACAGAAGTGCGAAAAGTGGTTTTTCAACACTAACACAAGTGCGAAAAGTGATTTTTCAACACTAACACAAGTGCGAAAAGTGGTTTTTCCACATTAATACAAGTGCAAAAGTGGTTTCCTGCACCAACACAAGTGCGAAAAGTGGTTTTTCAACACTAACAGAAGTGCGAAAAGTGGTTTTTCCACACTAATACAAGTGCAAAAGTGGTTTCCTGCACCAACACAAGTGCGAAAAGTGGTTTTTCAACACTAACACAAGTGCGAAAAGTGGTTTTTCAACACTAACACTTGTGCGAAAAGTGGTTTTCCACACTAATACAAGTACAAAAGTGGTTTCCTGCACCAACACAAGTGCGAAAAGTGGTTTTTCAACACCAACACAAATGCGAAAAGTGGTTTTTCAACACTAACACAAGTGCGAAAAGTGGTTTTTCAACACTATCACAAGTGCAAAAAGTGTTTTTTCCACACTAATACAAGTGAAAAAGTGGTTTCCTGCACCAACACAATTGCGAAAAGTGGTTTTTCAACACTAACACAAGTGCGAAAAGTGGTTTTTCAACACTAACACAAGTGCGAAAAGTGGTTTTTCAACACTAACACAAGTGTGAAAAGTGGTTTTTCCACACTAATACAAGTGCAAAAGTGGTTTCCTGCACCAACACAAGTGCAAAAAGTGGTTTTTCCACACTAATACAAGTGCAAAAGTGGTTTCCTGCACCAACACAAGTGCGAAAAGTGGTTTTTCAACACTAACACAAGTGCGAAAAGTGGTTTTTCAACACAAACACAAGTGCGAAAAGTGGTTTTTCAACACTATCACAAGTGCAAAAAGTGTTTTTTCCACACTAATACAAGTGCAAAAGTGGTTTCCTGCACCAACACAAGTGCGAAAAGTGGTTTTTCAACACTAACACAAGTGCCAAAAGTGGTTTTTCAACACTATCACAAGTGCAAAAAGTGTTTTTTCCACACTAATACAAGTGCAAAAGTGGTTTCCTGCACCAACACAAGTGCGAAAATTGGTTTTTCAACACTAACACAAGTGCGAAAAGTGGTTTTTCCACACTAATACAAGTGCAAAAGTGGTTTCCTGCACCAACACAAGTGCGAAAAGTGGTTTTTCAACACTAACACAAGTGCGAAAAGTGGTTTTTCAACACTAATACAAGTGCAAAAGTGGTTTCCTGCACCAACACAAGTGCGAAAAGTGGTTTTTCAACACTAACACAAGTGCGAAAAGTGGTTTTTCCACACTAATACAAGTGCAAAAGTGGTTTCCTGCACCAACACAAGTGCGAAAAGTGGTTTTTCAACACTAACACAAGTGCGAAAAGTGGTTTTTCAACACTATCACAAGTGCAAAAAGTGTTTTTTCCACACTAATACAAGTGCAAAAGTGGTTTCCTGCACCAACACAAGTGCGAAAAGTGGTTTTTCAACACTAACAGAAGTGCGAAAAGTGGTTTTTCAACACTAACACAAGTGCGAAAAGTGATTTTTCAACACTAACACAAGTGCGAAAAGTGGTTTTTCCACATTAATACAAGTGCAAAAGTGGTTTCCTGCACCAACACAAGTGCGAAAAGTGGTTTTTCAACACTAACGGAAGTGCGAAAAGTGGTTTTTCCACACTAATACAAGTGCAAAAGTGGTTTCCTGCACCAACACAAGTGCGAAAAGTGGTTTTTCAACACTAACACAAGTGCGAAAAGTGGTTTTTCAACACTATCACAAGTGCAAAAAGTGTTTTTTCCACACCAATACAAGTGCAAAAGTGGTTTCCTGCACCAACACAAGTGCGAAAAGTGGTTTTTCAACACTAACACAAGTGCGAAAAGTGGTTTTTCAACACTAACACTTGTGCGAAAAGTGGTTTTCCACACTAATACAAGTACAAAAGTGGTTTCCTGCACCAACACAAGTGCGAAAAGTGTTTTTCAACACCAACACAAATGCGAAAAGTGGTTTTTCAACACTAACACAAGTGCGAAAAGTGGTTTTTCAACACTATCACAAGTGCAAAAAGTGTTTTTTCCACACTAATACAAGTGAAAAAGTGGTTTCCTGCACCAACACAATTGCGAAAAGTGGTTTTTCAACACTAACACAAGTGCGAAAAGTGGTTTTTCAACACTAACACAAGTGCGAAAAGTGGTTTTTCAACACTAACACAAGTGTGAAAAGTGGTTTTTCCACACTAATACAAGTGCAAAAGTGGTTTCCTGCACCAACACAAGTGCAAAAAGTGGTTTTTCCACACTAATACAAGTGCAAAAGTGGTTTCCTGCACCAACACAAGTGCGAAAAGTGGTTTTTCAACACTAACACAAGTGCGAAAAGTGGTTTTTCAACACTATCACAAGTGCAAAAAGTGTTTTTTCCACACTAATACAAGTGCAAAAGTGGTTTCCTGCACCAACACAACTGCGAAAAGTGGTTTTTCAACACTAACACAAGTGCGAAAAGTGGTTTTTCAACACTATCACAAGTGCAAAAAGTGTTTTTTCCACACTAATACAAGTGCAAAAGTGGTTTCCTGCACCAACACAAGTGCGAAAAGTGGTTTTTCAACACTATCACAAGTGCAAAAAGTGTTTTTTCCACACTAATACAAGTGCAAAAGTGGTTTCCTGCACCAACACAGGTGCGAAAAGTGGTTTTTCAACACTAACACAAGTGCGAAAAGTGGTTTTTCAACACTAACACAAGTGCGAAATGTGGTTTTTCCACACTAATACAAGTGCAAAAGTGGTTTCCTGCACCAACACAAGTGCGAAAAGTGTTTTTTCAACACGAACACAAGTGCGAAAAGTGGTTTTTCAACACTAACACAAGTGCGAAAAGTGGTTTTTCAACACTAACACAAGTGCGAAAAGTGGTTTTTCCACACTAACACAAGTGCAAAAGTGGTTTCCTGCACCAACACAAGTGCGAAAAGTGGTTTTTCAACACCAACACAAGTGCGAAAAGTGGTTTTTCAACACTAACACAAGTGCGAAAAGTGGTTTTTCAACACTATCACAAGTGCAAAAAGTGTTTTTTCCACACTAATACAGTGCAAAAGTGGTTTCCTGCACCAACACAAGTGCGAAAAGTGGTTTTTCAACACTAACACAAGTGCGAAAAGTGGTTTTTCAACACTATCACAAGTGCGAAAAGTGGTTTTTTTCCACATTAATACAAGTGCAAAAGTGGTTTCCTGCACCAACACAAGTGCGAAAAGTGGTTTTTCAACACTAACAGAAGTGCGAAAAGTGGTTTTTCAACACTAACACAAGTGCGAAAAGTGATTTTTCAACACTAACACAAGTGCGAAAAGTGGTTTTTCCACATTAATACAAGTGCAAAAGTGGTTTCCTGCACCAACACAAGTGCGAAAAGTGGTTTTTCAACACTAACAGAAGTGCGAAAAGTGGTTTTTCCACACTAATACAAGTGCAAAAGTGGTTTCCTGCACCAACACAAGTGCGAAAAGTGGTTTTTCAACACTAACACAAGTGCGAAAAGTGGTTTTTCAACACTAACACTTGTGCGAAAAGTGGTTTTCCACACTAATACAAGTACAAAAGTGGTTTCCTGCACCAACACAAGTGCGAAAAGTGGTTTTTCAACACCAACACAAATGCGAAAAGTGGTTTTTCAACACTAACACAAGTGCGAAAAGTGGTTTTTCAACACTATCACAAGTGCAAAAAGTGTTTTTTCCACACTAATACAAGTGAAAAAGTGGTTTCCTGCACCAACACAATTGCGAAAAGTGGTTTTTCAACACTAACACAAGTGCGAAAAGTGGTTTTTCAACACTAACACAAGTGCGAAAAGTGGTTTTTCAACACTAACACAAGTGTGAAAAGTGGTTTTTCCACACTAATACAAGTGCAAAAGTGGTTTCCTGCACCAACACAAGTGCAAAAAGTGGTTTTTCCACACTAATACAAGTGCAAAAGTGGTTTCCTGCACCAACACAAGTGCGAAAAGTGGTTTTTCAACACTAACACAAGTGCGAAAAGTGGTTTTTCAACACAAACACAAGTGCGAAAAGTGGTTTTTCAACACTATCACAAGTGCAAAAAGTGTTTTTTCCACACTAATACAAGTGCAAAAGTGGTTTCCTGCACCAACACAAGTGCGAAAAGTGGTTTTTCAACACTAACACAAGTGCCAAAAGTGGTTTTTCAACACTATCACAAGTGCAAAAAGTGTTTTTTCCACACTAATACAAGTGCAAAAGTGGTTTCCTGCACCAACACAAGTGCGAAAATTGGTTTTTCAACACTAACACAAGTGCGAAAAGTGGTTTTTCAACACTAACACAAGTGCGAAAAGTGGTTTTTCAACACTAACACAGGTGCGAAAAGTGGTTTTTCCACACTAATACAAGTACAAAAGTGGTTTCCTGCACCAACACAAGTGCGAAAAGTGGTTTTTCCACAATAACACAAGTGCGAAAAGTGGTTTTTTCCACAATAATACAAGTGCAAAAGTGGTTTCCTGCACCAACACAAGTGCGAAAAGTGGTTTTTCAACACTATCACAAGTGCAAAAAGTGTTTTTTCCACACTAATACAAGTGCAAACGTGGTTTCCTGCACCAACACAAGTGCGAAAAGTGGTTTTTCAACACTAACACAAGTGCGAAAAGTGGTTTTTCAACACTAACACAAGTGCGAAAAGTGGTTTTTCAACACTAACACAAGTGTGAAAAGTGGTTTTTCCACACTAATACAAGTGCAAAAGTGGTTTCCTGCACCAACACAAGTGCGAAAAGTGGTTTTTCAACACTAACACAAGTGCGAAAAGTGGTTTTTCAACACTAACACAAGTGCGAAAAGTGGTTTTTCAACACTATCACAAGTGCAAAAGGTGTTTTTTCCACACTAATACAAGTGCAAAAGTGGTTTCCTGCACCAACACAAGTGCGAAAAGTGGTTTTTCAACACTAACACAAGTGCCAAAAGTGGTTTTTCAACACTATCACAAGTGCAAAAAGTGTTTTTTCCACACTAATACAAGTGCAAAAGTGGTTTCCTGCACCAACACAAGTGCGAAAAGTGGTTTTTCAACACTAACACAAGTGCAAAAGTGGTTTCCTGCACCAACACAACTGCGAAAAGTGGTTTTTCAACACTAACACAAGTGCGAAAAGTGGTTTTTCAACACTATCACAAGTGTAAAAAGTGGTTTTTTCCACACTAATACAAGTGCAAAAGTGGTTTCCTGCACCAACACAACTGCGAAAAGTGGTTTTTCAACACTAACACAAGTGCGAAAAGTGGTTTTTCAACACTATCACAAGTGCAAAAAGTGTTTTTTCCAAACTAATACAAGTGCAAAAGTGGTTTCCTGCACCAACACAAGTGCGAAAAGTGGTTTTTCAACACTATCACAAGTGCAAAAAGTGTTTTTTCCACACTAATACAAGTGCAAAAGTGGTTTCCTGCACCAACACAGGTGCGAAAAGTGGTTTTTCAACACTAACACAAGTGCGAAAAGTGGTTTTTCAACACTAACACAAGTGCGAAAAGTGGTTTTTCCACACTAATACAAGTGCAAAAGTGGTTTCCTGCACCAACACAAGTGCGAAAAGTGTTTTTTCAACACGAACACAAGTGCGAAAAGTGGTTTTTCAACACTAACACAAGTGCGAAAAGTGGTTTTTCAACACTAACACAAGTGCGAAAAGTGGTTTTTCCACACTAACACAAGTGCAAAAGTGGTTTCCTGCACCAACACAAGTGCGAAAAGTGGTTTTTCAACACCAACACAAGTGCGAAAAGTGGTTTTTCAACACTAACACAAGTGCGAAAAGTGGTTTTTCAACACTATCACAAGTGCAAAAAGTGTTTTTTCCACACTAATACAGTGCAAAAGTGGTTTCCTGCACCAACACAAGTGCGAAAAGTGGTTTTTCAACACTAACACAAGTGCGAAAAGTGGTTTTTCAACACTATCACAAGTGCGAAAATTGGTTTTTCCACATTAATACAAGTGCAAAAGTGGTTTCCTGCACCAACACAAGTGCGAAAAGTGGTTTTTCAACACTAACAGAAGTGCGAAAAGTGGTTTTTCAACACTAACACAAGTGCGAAAAGTGATTTTTCAACACTAACACAAGTGCGAAAAGTGGTTTTTCCACATTAATACAAGTGCAAAAGTGGTTTCCTGCACCAACACAAGTGCGAAAAGTGGTTTTTCAACACTAACGGAAGTGCGAAAAGTGGTTTTTCCACACTAATACAAGTGCAAAAGTGGTTTCCTGCACCAACACAAGTGCGAAAAGTGGTTTTTCAACACTAACACAAGTGCGAAAAGTGGTTTTTCAACACTATCACAAGTGCAAAAAGTGTTTTTTCCACACCAATACAAGTACAAAAGTGGTTTCCTGCACCAACACAAGTGCGAAAAGTGGTTTTTCAACACTAACACAAGTGCGAAAAGTGGTTTTTCAACACTAACACTTGTGCGAAAAGTGGTTTTCCACACTAATACAAGTACAAAAGTGGTTTCCTGCACCAACACAAGTGCGAAAAGTGGTTTTTCAACACCAACACAAATGCGAAAAGTGGTTTTTCAACACTAACACAAGTGCGAAAAGTGGTTTTTCAACACTATCACAAGTGCAAAAAGTGTTTTTTCCACACTAATACAAGTGAAAAAGTGGTTTCCTGCACCAACACAATTGCGAAAAGTGGTTTTTCAACACTAACACAAGTGCGAAAAGTGGTTTTTCAACACTAACACAAGTGCGAAAAGTGGTTTTTCAACACTATCACAAGTGCAAAAAGTGTTTTTTCCACACTAATACAAGTGCAAAAGTGGTTTCCTGCACCAACACAAGTGCGAAAAGTGGTTTTTCAACACCAACACAAGTGCGAAAAGTGGTTTTTCAACACTAACACAAGTGCGAAAAGTGTTTTTTCCACACTAATACAAGTGCAAAAGTGGTTTCCTGCACCAACACAAGTGCGAAAAGTGGTTTTTCAACACTAACACAAGTGCGAAAAGTGGTTTTTCAACACTAACACAAGTGCGAAAAGTGGTTTTTCAACACTAACACAAGTGTGAAAAGTGGTTTTTCCACACTAATACAAGTGCAAAAGTGGTTTCCTGCACCAACACAAGTGCGAAAAGTGGTTTTTCAACACTAACACAAGTGCGAAAAGTGGTTTTTCAACACTAACACAAGTGCGAAAAGTGGTTTTTCAACACTATCACAAGTGCAAAAAGTGTTTTTTCCACACTAATACAAGTGCAAAAGTGGTTTCCTGCACCAACACAACTGCGAAAAGTGGTTTTTCAACACTAACACAAGTGCGAAAAGTGGTTTTTCAACACTATCACAAGTGCAAAAAGTGTTTTTTCCAAACTAATACAAGTGCAAAAGTGGTTTCCTGCACCAACACAAGTGCGAAAAGTGGTTTTTCAACACTATCACAAGTGCAAAAAGTGTTTTTTCCACACTAATACAAGTGCAAAAGTGGTTTCCTGCACCAACACAGGTGCGAAAAGTGGTTTTTCAACACTAACACAAGTGCGAAAAGTGGTTTTTCAACACTAACACAAGTGCGAAAAGTGGTTTTTCCACACTAATACAAGTGCAAAAGTGGTTTCCTGCACCAACACAAGTGCGAAAAGTGTTTTTTCAACACGAACACAAGTGCGAAAAGTGGTTTTTCAACACTAACACAAGTGCGAAAAGTGGTTTTTCAACACTAACACAAGTGCGAAAAGTGGTTTTTCCACACTAACACAAGTGCAAAAGTGGTTTCCTGCACCAACACAAGTGCGAAAAGTGGTTTTTCAACACCAACACAAGTGCGAAAAGTGGTTTTTCAACACTAACACAAGTGCGAAAAGTGGTTTTTCAACACTATCACAAGTGCAAAAAGTGTTTTTTCCACACTAATACAGTGCAAAAGTGGTTTCCTGCACCAACACAAGTGCGAAAAGTGGTTTTTCAACACTAACACAAGTGCGAAAAGTGGTTTTTCAACACTATCACAAGTGCGAAAATTGGTTTTTCCACATTAATACAAGTGCAAAAGTGGTTTCCTGCACCAACACAAGTGCGAAAAGTGGTTTTTCAACACTAACAGAAGTGCGAAAAGTGGTTTTTCAACACTAACACAAGTGCGAAAAGTGATTTTTCAACACTAACACAAGTGCGAAAAGTGGTTTTTCCACATTAATACAAGTGCAAAAGTGGTTTCCTGCACCAACACAAGTGCGAAAAGTGGTTTTTCAACACTAACGGAAGTGCGAAAAGTGGTTTTTCCACACTAATACAAGTGCAAAAGTGGTTTCCTGCACCAACACAAGTGCGAAAAGTGGTTTTTCAACACTAACACAAGTGCGAAAAGTGGTTTTTCAACACTATCACAAGTGCAAAAAGTGTTTTTTCCACACCAATACAAGTACAAAAGTGGTTTCCTGCACCAACACAAGTGCGAAAAGTGGTTTTTCAACACTAACACAAGTGCGAAAAGTGGTTTTTCAACACTAACACTTGTGCGAAAAGTGGTTTTCCACACTAATACAAGTACAAAAGTGGTTTCCTGCACCAACACAAGTGCGAAAAGTGGTTTTTCAACACCAACACAAATGCGAAAAGTGGTTTTTCAACACTAACACAAGTGCGAAAAGTGGTTTTTCAACACTATCACAAGTGCAAAAAGTGTTTTTTCCACACTAATACAAGTGAAAAAGTGGTTTCCTGCACCAACACAATTGCGAAAAGTGGTTTTTCAACACTAACACAAGTGCGAAAAGTGGTTTTTCAACACTAACACAAGTGCGAAAAGTGGTTTTTCAACACTAACACAAGTGTGAAAAGTGGTTTTTCCACACTAATACAAGTGCAAAAGTGGTTTCCTGCACCAACACAAGTGCAAAAAGTGGTTTTTCCACACTAATACAAGTGCAAAAGTGGTTTCCTGCACCAACACAAGTGCGAAAAGTGGTTTTTCAACACTAACACAAGTGCGAAAAGTGGTTTTTCAACACTATCACAAGTGCAAAAAGTGTTTTTTCCACACTAATACAAGTGCAAAAGTGGTTTCCTGCACCAACACAAGTGCGAAAAGTGGTTTTTCAACACTAACAGAAGTGCGAAAAGTGGTTTTTCAACACTAACACAAGTGCGAAAAGTGATTTTTCAACACTAACACAAGTGCGAAAAGTGGTTTTTCCACATTAATACAAGTGCAAAAGTGGTTTCCTGCACCAACACAAGTGCGAAAAGTGGTTTTTCAACACTAACGGAAGTGCGAAAAGTGGTTTTTCCACACTAATACAAGTGCAAAAGTGGTTTCCTGCACCAACACAAGTGCGAAAAGTGGTTTTTCAACACTAACACAAGTGCGAAAAGTGGTTTTTCAACACTATCACAAGTGCAAAAAGTGTTTTTTCCACACCAATACAAGTGCAAAAGTGGTTTCCTGCACCAACACAAGTGCGAAAAGTGGTTTTTCAACACTAACACAAGTGCGAAAAGTGGTTTTTCAACACTAACACTTGTGCGAAAAGTGGTTTTCCACACTAATACAAGTACAAAAGTGGTTTCCTGCACCAACACAAGTGCGAAAAGTGGTTTTTCAACACCAACACAAATGCGAAAAGTGGTTTTTCAACACTAACACAAGTGCGAAAAGTGGTTTTTCAACACTATCACAAGTGCAAAAAGTGTTTTTTCCACACTAATACAAGTGAAAAAGTGGTTTCCTGCACCAACACAATTGCGAAAAGTGGTTTTTCAACACTAACACAAGTGCGAAAAGTGGTTTTTCAACACTAACACAAGTGCGAAAAGTGGTTTTTCAACACTAACACAAGTGTGAAAAGTGGTTTTTCCACACTAATACAAGTGCAAAAGTGGTTTCCTGCACCAACACAAGTGCAAAAAGTGGTTTTTCCACACTAATACAAGTGCAAAAGTGGTTTCCTGCACCAACACAAGTGCGAAAAGTGGTTTTTCAACACTAACACAAGTGCGAAAAGTGGTTTTTCAACACTATCACAAGTGCAAAAAGTGTTTTTTCCACACTAATACAAGTGCAAAAGTGGTTTCCTGCACCAACACAACTGCGAAAAGTGGTTTTTCAACACTAACACAAGTGCGAAAAGTGGTTTTTCAACACTATCACAAGTGCAAAAAGTGTTTTTTCCACACTAATACAAGTGCAAAAGTGGTTTCCTGCACCAACACAAGTGCGAAAAGTGGTTTTTCAACACTATCACAAGTGCAAAAAGTGTTTTTTCCACACTAATACAAGTGCAAAAGTGGTTTCCTGCACCAACACAGGTGCGAAAAGTGGTTTTTCAACACTAACACAAGTGCGAAAAGTGGTTTTTCAACACTAACACAAGTGCGAAATGTGGTTTTTCCACACTAATACAAGTGCAAAAGTGGTTTCCTGCACCAACACAAGTGCGAAAAGTGTTTTTTCAACACGAACACAAGTGCGAAAAGTGGTTTTTCAACACTAACACAAGTGCGAAAAGTGGTTTTTCAACACTAACACAAGTGCGAAAAGTGGTTTTTCCACACTAACACAAGTGCAAAAGTGGTTTCCTGCACCAACACAAGTGCGAAAAGTGGTTTTTCAACACCAACACAAGTGCGAAAAGTGGTTTTTCAACACTAACACAAGTGCGAAAAGTGGTTTTTCAACACTATCACAAGTGCAAAAAGTGTTTTTTCCACACTAATACAGTGCAAAAGTGGTTTCCTGCACCAACACAAGTGCGAAAAGTGGTTTTTCAACACTAACACAAGTGCGAAAAGTGGTTTTTCAACACTATCACAAGTGCGAAAAGTGGTTTTTCCACATTAATACAAGTGCAAAAGTGGTTTCCTGCACCAACACAAGTGCGAAAAGTGGTTTTTCAACACTAACAGAAGTGCGAAAAGTGGTTTTTCAACACTAACACAAGTGCGAAAAGTGATTTTTCAACACTAACACAAGTGCGAAAAGTGGTTTTTCCACATTAATACAAGTGCAAAAGTGGTTTCCTGCACCAACACAAGTGCGAAAAGTGGTTTTTCAACACTAACAGAAGTGCGAAAAGTGGTTTTTCCACACTAATACAAGTGCAAAAGTGGTTTCCTGCACCAACACAAGTGCGAAAAGTGGTTTTTCAACACTAACACAAGTGCGAAAAGTGGTTTTTCAACACTAACACTTGTGCGAAAAGTGGTTTTCCACACTAATACAAGTACAAAAGTGGTTTCCTGCACCAACACAAGTGCGAAAAGTGGTTTTTCAACACCAACACAAATGCGAAAAGTGGTTTTTCAACACTAACACAAGTGCGAAAAGTGGTTTTTCAACACTATCACAAGTGCAAAAAGTGTTTTTTCCACACTAATACAAGTGAAAAAGTGGTTTCCTGCACCAACACAATTGCGAAAAGTGGTTTTTCAACACTAACACAAGTGCGAAAAGTGGTTTTTCAACACTAACACAAGTGCGAAAAGTGGTTTTTCAACACTAACACAAGTGTGAAAAGTGGTTTTTCCACACTAATACAAGTGCAAAAGTGGTTTCCTGCACCAACACAAGTGCAAAAAGTGGTTTTTCCACACTAATACAAGTGCAAAAGTGGTTTCCTGCACCAACACAAGTGCGAAAAGTGGTTTTTCAACACTAACACAAGTGCGAAAAGTGGTTTTTCAACACAAACACAAGTGCGAAAAGTGGTTTTTCAACACTATCACAAGTGCAAAAAGTGTTTTTTCCACACTAATACAAGTGCAAAAGTGGTTTCCTGCACCAACACAAGTGCGAAAAGTGGTTTTTCAACACTAACACAAGTGCCAAAAGTGGTTTTTCAACACTATCACAAGTGCAAAAAGTGTTTTTTCCACACTAATACAAGTGCAAAAGTGGTTTCCTGCACCAACACAAGTGCGAAAATTGGTTTTTCAACACTAACACAAGTGCGAAAAGTGGTTTTTCAACACTAACACAAGTGCGAAAAGTGGTTTTTCAACACTAACACAGGTGCGAAAAGTGGTTTTTCCACACTAATACAAGTACAAAAGTGGTTTCCTGCACCAACACAAGTGCGAAAAGTGGTTTTTCCACAATAACACAAGTGCGAAAAGTGGTTTTTCCACAATAATACAAGTGCAAAAGTGGTTTCCTGCACCAACACAAGTGCGAAAAGTGGTTTTTCAACACTATCACAAGTGCAAAAAGTGTTTTTTCCACACTAATACAAGTGCAAACGTGGTTTCCTGCACCAACACAAGTGCGAAAAGTGGTTTTTCAACACTAACACAAGTGCGAAAAGTGGTTTTTCAACACTAACACAAGTGCGAAAAGTGGTTTTTCAACACTAACACAAGTGTGAAAAGTGGTTTTTCCACACTAATACAAGTGCAAAAGTGGTTTCCTGCACCAACACAAGTGCGAAAAGTGGTTTTTCAACACTAACACAAGTGCGAAAAGTGGTTTTTCAACACTAACACAAGTGCGAAAAGTGGTTTTTCAACACTATCACAAGTGCAAAAGGTGTTTTTTCCACACTAATACAAGTGCAAAAGTGGTTTCCTGCACCAACACAAGTGCGAAAAGTGGTTTTTCAACACTAACACAAGTGCCAAAAGTGGTTTTTCAACACTATCACAAGTGCAAAAAGTGTTTTTTCCACACTAATACAAGTGCAAAAGTGGTTTCCTGCACCAACACAAGTGCGAAAAGTGGTTTTTCAACACTAACACAAGTGCAAAAGTGGTTTCCTGCACCAACACAACTGCGAAAAGTGGTTTTTCAACACTAACACAAGTGCGAAAAGTGGTTTTTCAACACTATCACAAGTGTAAAAAGTGGTTTTTTCCACACTAATACAAGTGCAAAAGTGGTTTCCTGCACCAACACAAGTGCGAAAAGTGGTTTTTCAACACTATCACAAGTGCAAAAAGTGGTTTTTCCACACTAATACAAGTGCAAAAGTGGTTTCCTGCACCAACACAGGTGCGAAAAGTGGTTTTTCAACACTAACACAAGTGCGAAAAGTGGTTTTTCAACACTAACACAAGTGCGAAAAGTGGTTTTTCCACACTAATACAAGTGTAAAAGTGGTTTCCTGCACCAACACAAGTGCGAAAAGTGGTTTTTCAACACGAACACAAGTGCGAAAAGTGGTTTTTCAACACTAACACAAGTGCGAAAAGTGGTTTTTCAACACTAACACAAGTGCGAAAAGTGGTTTTTCCACACTAATACAAGTGCAAAAGTGGTTTCCTGCACCAACACAAGTGCGAAAAGTGGTTTTTCAACACCAACACAAGTGCGAAAAGTCGTTTTTCAACACTAACACAAGTGCGAAAAGTGGTTTTTCAACACTATCACAAGTGCAAAAAGTGTTTTTCCCACACTAATACAGTGCAAAAGTGGTTTCCTGCACCAACACAAGTGCGAAAAGTGGTTTTTCAACACTAACACAAGTGCGAAAAGTGGTTTTTCAACACTATCACAAGTGCAAAAAGTGTTTTTTCCACACTAATACAAGTGCAAAAGTGGTTTCCTGCACCAACACAAGTGCGAAAAGTGGTTTTTCAACACTAACACAAGCGCGAAAAGTGGTTTTTCAACACTAACACAAGTGCGAAAAGTGGTTTTTCAACACTAACACAAGTGCGAAAAGTGGTTTTTCCACATTAATACAAGTGCAAAAGTGGTTTCCTGCACCAACACAAGTGCGAAAAGTGGTTTTTCAACACTAACACAAGTGCGAAAAGTGGTTTTTCAACACTAACACAAGTGCGAAAAGTGGTTTTTTCACACTATCACAAGTGCAAAAAGTGTTTTTTCCACACTAATACAAGTGCAAAAGTGGTTTCCTGCACCAACACAAGTGCGAAAATTGGTTTTTCAACACTAACACAAATGCAAAAAGTGGTTTTTCAACACTAACACAAGTGCGAAAAGTGGTTTTTCAACACTAACACAGGTGTGAAAAGTGGTTTTTCCACACTAATACAAGTACAAAAGTGGTTTCCTGCACCAACACAAGTGCGAAAAGTGGTTTTCCTGCACCAACACAAGTGCGAAAAGTGGTTTTTCAACACTAACACAAGAGCGAAAAGTGGTTTTTCAACACTATCACAAGTGCAAAAAGTGTTTTTTCCACACCAATACAAGTGCAAAAGTGGTTTCCTGCACCAACACAAGTGCGAAAAGTGGTTTTTCAACACGAACACAAGTGCGAAAAGTGGTTTTTCAACACTAACACTTGTGCGAAAAGTGGTTTTCCACACTAATACAAGTACAAAAGTGGTTTCCTGCACCAACACAAGTGCGAAAAGTGGTTTTTCAACACCAACACAAGTGCGAAAAGTGGTTTTTCAACACTATCACAAGTGCAAAAAGTGTTTTTTCCACACTAATACAAGTGAAAAAGTGGTTTCCTGCACCAACACAAGTGCGAAAAGTGGTTTTTCAACACTAACACAAGTGTGAAAAGTGGTTTTTCCACACTAATACAAGTGCAAAAGTGGTTTCCTGCACCAACACAAGTGCAAAAAGTGGTTTTTCCACACTAATACAAGTGCAAAAGTGGTTTCCTGCACCAACACAAGTGCGAAAAGTGGTTTTTCAACACTAACACAAGTGCGAAAAGTGGTTTTTCAACACAAACACAAGTGCGAAAAGTGGTTTTTCAACACTATCACAAGTGCAAAAGTGGTTTCCTGCACCAACACAAGTGCGAAAAGTGGTTTTTCAACACTAACACAAGTGCGAAAAGTGGTTTTTCAACACTAACACAAGTGCGAAAAGTGGGTTTTCCACACTAATACAATTGCAAAAGTGGTTTCCTGCACCAACACAAGTGCGAAAAGTGGTTTTTCAACACTATCACAAGTGCAAAAAGTGTTTTTTCCACACTAATACAAGTGCAAAAGTGGTTTCCTGCACCAACACAAGTGCGAAAAGTGGTTTTTCAACACTAACACAAGTGCGAAAAGTGGTTTTTCAACACTAACACAAGTGCGAAAAGTGGTTTTTCCACACTAATACAAGTGCAAAAGTGGTTTCCTGCACCAACACAAGTGGGAAAAGTGGTTTTTCAACACTAACACAAGTGCGAAAAGTGGTTTTTCAACACTATCACAAGTGCAAAAAGTGTTTTTTCCACACTAATACAAGTGCAAAAGTGGTTTCCTGCACCAACACAAGTGCGAAAAGTGGTTTTTCAACACCAACACAAGTGCGAAAAGTGGTTTTTCAACACTAACACAAGTGCGAAAAGTGTTTTTTCCACACTAATACAAGTGCAAAAGTGGTTTCCTGCACCAACACAAGTGCGAAAAGCGGTTTTTCAACACTAACACAAGTGCGAAAAGTGGTTTTTCAACACTAACACAAGTGCGAAAAGTGGTTTTTCAACACTAACACAAGTGTGAAAAGTGGTTTTTCCACACTAATACAAGTGCAAAAGTGGTTTCCTGCACCAACACAAGTGCGAAAAGTGGTTTTTCAACACTAACACAAGTGCGAAAAGTGGTTTTTCAACACTAACACAAGTGCGAAAAGTGGTTTTTCAACACTATCACAAGTGCAAAAAGTGTTTTTTCCACACTAATACAAGTGCCAAAGTGGTTTCCTGCACCAACACAACTGCGAAAAGTGGTTTTTCAACACTAACACAAGTGCGAAAAGTGGTTTTTCAACACTATCACAAGTGCAAAAAGTGTTTTTTCCACACTAATACAAGTGCAAAAGTGGTTTCCTGCACCAACACAAGTGCGAAAAGTGGTTTTTCAACACTATCACAAGTGCAAAAAGTGTTTTTTCCACACTAATACAAGTGCAAAAGTGGTTTCCTGCACCAACACAGGTGCGAAAAGTGGTTTTTCAACACTAACACAAGTGCGAAAAGTGGTTTTTCAACACTAACACAAGTGCGAAAAGTGGTTTTTCCACACTAATACAAGTGCAAAAGTGGTTTCCTGCACCAACACAAGTGCGAAAAGTGTTTTTTCAACACGAACACAAGTGCGAAATGTGGTTTTTCAACACTAACACAAGTGCGAAAAGTGGTTTTTCAACACTAACACAAGTGCGAAAAGTGGTTTTTCCACACTAACACAAGTGCAAAAGTGGTTTCCTGCACCAACACAAGTGCGAAAAGTGGTTTTTCAACACCAACACAAGTGCGAAAAGTGGTTTTTCAACACTAACACAAGTGCGAAAAGTGGTTTTTCAACACTATCACAAGTGCAAAAAGTGTTTTTTCCACACTAATACAGTGCAAAAGTGGTTTCCTGCACCAACACAAGTGCGAAAAGTGGTTTTTCAACACTAACACAAGTGCGAAAAGTGGTTTTTCAACACTATCACAAGTGCGAAAAGTGGTTTTTCCACATTAATACAAGTGCAAAAGTGGTTTCCTGCACCAACACAAGTGCGAAAAGTGGTTTTTCAACACTAACAGAAGTGCGAAAAGTGGTTTTTCAACACTAACACAAGTGCGAAAAGTGATTTTTCAACACTAACACAAGTGCGAAAAGTGGTTTTTCCACATTAATACAAGTGCAAAAGTGGTTTCCTGCACCAACACAAGTGCGAAAAGTGGTTTTTCAACACTAACAGAAGTGCGAAAAGTGGTTTTTCCACACTAATACAAGTGCAAAAGTGGTTTCCTGCACTAACACAAGTGCGAAAAGTGGTTTTTCAACACTAACACAAGTGCGAAAAGTGGTTTTTCCACACTAATACAAGTGCAAAAGTGGTTTCCTGCACCAACACAAGTGCGAAAAGTGTTTTTTCAACACGAACACAAGTGCGAAATGTGGTTTTTCAACACTAACACAAGTGCGAAAAGTGGTTTTTCAACACTAACACAAGTGCGAAAAGTGGTTTTTCCACACTAACACAAGTGCAAAAGTGGTTTCCTGCACCAACACAAGTGCGAAAAGTGGTTTTTCAACACCAACACAAGTGCGAAAAGTGGTTTTTCAACACTAACACAAGTGCGAAAAGTGGTTTTTCAACACTATCACAAGTGCAAAAAGTGTTTTTTCCACACTAATACAGTGCAAAAGTGGTTTCCTGCACCAACACAAGTGCGAAAAGTGGTTTTTCAACACTAACACAAGTGCGAAAAGTGGTTTTTCAACACTATCACAAGTGCGAAAAGTGGTTTTTCCACATTAATACAAGTGCGAAAAGTGGTTTTTCAACACTAACACAAGTGCGAAAAGTGGTTTCCTGCACCAACACAAGTGCAAAAAGTGGTTTTTCCACACTAATACAAGTGCAAAAGTGGTTTCCTGCACCAACACAAGTGCGAAAAGTGGTTTTTCAACACTAACACAAGTGCGAAAAGTGGTTTTTCAACACAAACACAAGTGCGAAAAGTGGTTTTTCAACACTATCACAAGTGCAAAAAGTGTTTTTTCCACACTAATACAAGTGCAAAAGTGGTTTCCTGCACCAACACAAGTGCGAAAAGTGGTTTTTCAACACTAACACAAGTGCCAAAAGTGGTTTTTCAACACTATCACAAGTGCAAAAAGTGTTTTTTCCACACTAATACAAGTGCAAAAGTGGTTTCCTGCACCAACACAAGTGCGAAAATTGGTTTTTCAACACTAACACAAGTGCGAAAAGTGGTTTTTCAACACTAACACAAGTGCGAAAAGTGGTTTTTCAACACTAACACAGGTGCGAAAAGTGGTTTTTCTACACTAATACAAGTACAAAAGTGGTTTCCTGCACCAACACAAGTGCGAAAAGTGGTTTTTCCACAATAACACAAGTGCGAAAAGTGGTTTTTCCACAATAATACAAGTGCAAAAGTGGTTTCCTGCACCAACACAAGTGCGAAAAGTGGTTTTTCAACACTATCACAAGTGCAAAAAGTGTTTTTTCCACACTAATACAAGTGCAAAAGTGGTTTCCTGCACCAACACAAGTGCGAAAAGTGGTTTTTCAACACTAACACAAGTGCGAAAAGTGGTTTTTCAACACTAACACAAGTGCGAAAAGTGGTTTTTTAACACTATCACAAGTGCAAAAAGTGTTTTTTCCACACTAATACAAGTGCAAAAGTGGTTTCCTGCACAAACACAAGTGCGAAAATTGGTTTTTCAACACTAACACAAGTGCGAAAAGTGGTTTTTCAACACTAACACAAGTGCGAAAAGTGGTTTTTCAACACTAACACAGGTGCGAAAAGTGGTTTTTCCCCACTAATACAAGTGGTTTTTCAACACTAACACAGGTGCGAAAAGTGGTTTTTCCACACTAATACAAGTGCAAAAAGTGTTTTTTCCACACTAATACAAGTGCAAAAGTGGTTTCCTGCACCAACACAAGTGCGGAAATTGGTTTTTCAACACTAACACAAGTGCGAAAAGTGGTTTTTCAACACTAACACAAGTGCGAAAAGTGGTTTTTCAACACTAACACAAGTGCGAAAAGTGTTTTTTTCCACACTAATACAAGTGCAAAAGTGGTTTCCTGCACCAACACAAGTGCGAAAAGTGGTTTTTCAACACTAACACAAGTGCGAAAAGTGTTTTTTCCACACTAATACAAGTGCAAAAGTGGTTTCCTGCACCAACACAAGTGCGAAAAGTGGTTTTTCAACACTAACACAAGTGCGAAAAGTGGTTTTTCAACACTAACACAAGTGCGAAAAGTGGTTTTTCAACACTAACACAAGTGCGAAAAGTGTTTTTTCCACACTAATACAAGTGCAAAAGTGGTTTCCTGCACCAACACAAGTGCGAAAAGTGTTTTTTCAACACGAACACAAGTGCGAAAAGTGGTTTTTCAACACTAACACAAGTGCGAAAAATGGTTTTTCAACACTAACACAAGTGCGAAAAGTGGTTTTTCCACACTAACACAAGTGCAAAAGTGGTTTCCTGCACCAACACAAGTGCGAAAAGTGGTTTTTCAACACCAACACAAGTGCGAAAAGTGGTTTTTCAACACTAACACAAGTGCGAAAAGTGGTTTTTCAACACTATCACAAGTGCAAAAAGTGTTTTTTCCACACTAATACAGTGCAAAAGTGGTTTCCTGCACCAACACAAGTGCGAAAAGTGGTTTTTCAACACTAACACAAGTGCGAAAAGTGGTTTTTCAACACTATCACAAGTGCGAAAAGTGGTTTTTCCACATTAATACAAGTGCAAAAGTGGTTTCCTGCACCAACACAAGTGCGAAAAGTGGTTTTTCAACACTAACAGAAGTGCGAAAAGTGGTTTTTCAACACTAACACAAGTGCGAAAAGTGATTTTTCAACACTAACACAAGTGCGAAAAGTGGTTTTTCCACATTAATACAAGTGCAAAAGTGGTTTCCTGCACCAACACAAGTGCGAAAAGTGGTTTTTCAACACTAACAGAAGTGCGAAAAGTGGTTTTTCCACACTAATACAAGTGCAAAAGTGGTTTCCTGCACCAACACAAGTGCGAAAAGTGGTTTTTCAACACTAACACAAGTGCGAAAAGTGGTTTTTCAACACTATCACAAGTGCAAAAAGTGTTTTTTCCACACCAATACAAGTGCAAAAGTGGTTTCCTGCACCAACACAAGTGCGAAAAGTGGTTTTTCAACACTAACACAAGTGCGAAAAGTGGTTTTTCAACACTAACACTTGTGCGAAAAGTGGTTTTCCACACTAATACAAGTACAAAAGTGGTTTCCTGCACCAACACAAGTGCGAAAAGTGGTTTTTCAACACTAACAGAAGTGCGAAAAGTGGTTTTTCAACACTAACACAAGTGCGAAAAGTGATTTTTCAACACTAACACAAGTGCGAAAAGTGGTTTTTCCACATTAATACAAGTGCAAAAGTGGTTTCCTGCACCAACACAAGTGTGAAAAGTGTTTTTTCAACACGAACACAAGTGCGAAAAGTGGTTTTTCAACACTAACACAAGTGCGAAAAGTGGTTTTTCAACACTAACACAAGTGCGAAAAGTGGTTTTTCCACACTAACACAAGTGCAAAAGTGGTTTCCTGCACTAACACAAGTGCGAAAAGTGGTTTTTCAACACTAACACAAGTGCGAAAAGTGGTTTTTCAACACTAACACAAGTGTGAAAAGTGGTTTTTCCACACTAATACAAGTGCAAAAGTGGTTTCCTGCACCAACACAAGTGCAAAAAGTGGTTTTTCCACACTAATACAAGTGCAAAAGTGGTTTCCTGCACCAACACAAGTGCGAAAAGTGGTTTTTCAACACTAAAACAAGTGCGAAAAGTGGTTTTTCAACACAAACACAAGTGCGAAAAGTGGTTTTTCAACACTATCACAAGTGCAAAAGTGGTTTCCTGCACCAACACAAGTGCGAAAAGTGGTTTTTCAACACTAACACAAGTGCGAAAAGTGGTTTTTCAACACTAACACAAGTGCGAAAAGTGGTTTTTCCACACTAATACAATTGCAAAAGTGGTTTCCTGCACCAACACAAGTGCGAAAAGTGGTTTTTCAACACTAACACAAGTGCGAAAAGTGGTTTTTCAACACTATCACAAGTGCAAAAAGTGTTTTTTCCACACTAATACAAGTGCAAAAGTGGTTTCCTGCACCAACACAAGTGCGAAAAGTGGTTTTTCAACACTAACACAAGTGCGAAAAGTGGTTTTTCAACACTAACACAAGTGCGAAAAGTGGTTTTTCCACACTAATACAAGTGCAAAAGTGGTTTCCTGCACCAACACAAGTGGGAAAAGTGGTTTTTCAACACTAACACAAGTGCGAAAAGTGGTTTTTCAACACTATCACAAGTGCAAAAAGTGTTTTTTCCACACTAATACAAGTGCAAAAGTGGTTTCCTGCACCAACACAAGTGCGAAAAGCGGTTTTTCAACACTAACACAAGTGCGAAAAGTGGTTTTTCAACACTAACACAAGTGCGAAAAGTGGTTTTTCAACACTAACACAAGTGTGAAAAGTGGTTTTTCCACACTAATACAAGTGCAAAAGTGGTTTCCTGCACCAACACAAGTGCGAAAAGTGGTTTTTCAACACTAACACAAGTGCGAAAAGTGGTTTTTCAACACTAACACAAGTGCGAAAAGTGGTTTTTCAACACTATCACAAGTGCAAAAAGTGTTTTTTCCACACTAATACAAGTGCCAAAGTGGTTTCCTGCACCAACACAACTGCGAAAAGTGGTTTTTCAACACTAACACAAGTGCGAAAAGTGGTTTTTCAACACTATCACAAGTGCAAAAAGTGTTTTTTCCACACTAATACAAGTGCAAAAGTGGTTTCCTGCACCAACACAAGTGCGAAAAGTGGTTTTTCAACACTATCACAAGTGCAAAAAGTGTTTTTTCCACACTAATACAAGTGCAAAAGTGGTTTCCTGCACCAACACAGGTGCGAAAAGTGGTTTTTCAACACTAACACAAGTGCGAAAAGTGGTTTTTCAACACTAACACAAGTGCGAAAAGTGGTTTTTCCACACTAATACAAGTGCAAAAGTGGTTTCCTGCACCAACACAAGTGCGAAAAGTGTTTTTTCAACACGAACACAAGTGCGAAATGTGGTTTTTCAACACTAACACAAGTGCGAAAAGTGGTTTTTCAACACTAACACAAGTGCGAAAAGTGGTTTTTCCACACTAACACAAGTGCAAAAGTGGTTTCCTGCACCAACACAAGTGCGAAAAGTGGTTTTTCAACACCAACACAAGTGCGAAAAGTGGTTTTTCAACACTAACACAAGTGCGAAAAGTGGTTTTTCAACACTATCACAAGTGCAAAAAGTGTTTTTTCCACACTAATACAGTGCAAAAGTGGTTTCCTGCACCAACACAAGTGCGAAAAGTGGTTTTTCAACACTAACACAAGTGCGAAAAGTGGTTTTTCAACACTATCACAAGTGCGAAAAGTGGTTTTTCCACATTAATACAAGTGCAAAAGTGGTTTCCTGCACCAACACAAGTGCGAAAAGTGGTTTTTCAACACTAACAGAAGTGCGAAAAGTGGTTTTTCAACACTAACACAAGTGCGAAAAGTGATTTTTCAACACTAACACAAGTGCGAAAAGTGGTTTTTCCACATTAATACAAGTGCAAAAGTGGTTTCCTGCACCAACACAAGTGCGAAAAGTGGTTTTTCAACACTAACAGAAGTGCGAAAAGTGGTTTTTCCACACTAATACAAGTGCAAAAGTGGTTTCCTGCACCAACACAAGTGCGAAAAGTGGTTTTTCAACACTAACACAAGTGCGAAAAGTGGTTTTTCAACACTATCACAAGTGCAAAAAGTGTTTTTTCCACACCAATACAAGTGCAAAAGTGGTTTCCTGCACCAACACAAGTGCGAAAAGTGGTTTTTCAACACTAACACAAGTGCGAAAAGTGGTTTTTCAACACTAACACTTGTGCGAAAAGTGGTTTTCCACACTAATACAAGTACAAAAGTGGTTTCCTGCACCAACACAAGTGCGAAAAGTGGTTTTTCAACACCAACACAAATGCGAAAAGTGGTTTTTCAACACTAACACAAGTGCGAAGAGTGGTTTTTCAACACTATCACAAGTGCAAAAAGTGTTTTTTCCACACTAATACAAGTGAAAAAGTGGTTTCCTGCACCAACACAATTGCGAAAAGTGGTTTTTCAACACTAACACAAGTGCGAAAAGTGGTTTTTCAACACTAACACAAGTGCGAAAAGTGGTTTTTCAACACTAACACAAGTGTGAAAAGTGGTTTTTCCACACTAATACAAGTGCAAAAGTGGTTTCCTGCACCAACACAAGTGCAAAAAGTGGTTTTTCCACACTAATACAAGTGCAAAAGTGGTTTCCTGCACCAACACAAGTGCGAAAAGTGGTTTTTCAACACTAACACAAGTGCGAAAAGTGGTTTTTCAATACAAACACAAGTGCGAAAAGTGGTTTTTCAACACTATCACAAGTGCAAAAAGTGTTTTTTCCACACTAATACAAGTGCAAAAGTGGTTTCCTGCACCAACACAAGTGCGAAAAGTGGTTTTTCAACACTAACACAAGTGCCAAAAGTGGTTTTTCAACACTATCACAAGTGCAAAAAGTGTTTTTTCCACACTAATACAAGTGCAAAAGTGGTTTCCTGCACCAACACAAGTGCGAAAATTGGTTTTTCAACACTAACACAAGTGCGAAAAGTGGTTTTTCAACACTAACACAAGTGCGAAAAGTGGTTTTTCAACACTAACACAGGTGCGAAAAGTGGTTTTTCTACACTAATACAAGTACAAAAGTGGTTTCCTGCACCAACACAAGTGCGAAAAGTGGTTTTTTCCACAATAACACAAGTGCGAAAAGTGGTTTTTCCACAATAATACAAGTGCAAAAGTGGTTTCCTGCACCAACACAAGTGCGAAAAGTGGTTTTTCAACACTATCACAAGTGCAAAAAGTGTTTTTTCCACACTAATACAAGTGCAAAAGTGGTTTCCTGCACCAACACAAGTGCGAAAAGTGGTTTCCTGCACAAACACAAGTGCGAAAATTGGTTTTTCAACACTAACACAAGTGCGAAAAGTGGTTTTTCAACACTAACACAAGTGCGAAAAGTGGTTTTTCAACACTAACACAGGTGCGAAAAGTGGTTTTTCCCCACTAATACAAGTGGTTTTTCAACACTAACACAGGTGCGAAAAGTGGTTTTTCCACACTAATACAAGTGCAAAAAGTGTTTTTTCCACACTAATACAAGTGCAAAAGTGGTTTCCTGCACCAACACAAGTGCGGAAATTGGTTTTTCAACACTAACACAAGTGCGAAAAGTGGTTTTTCAACACTAACACAAGTGCGAAAAGTGGTTTTTCAACACTAACACAAGTGCGAAAAGTGTTTTTTCCACACTAATACAAGTGCAAAAGTGGTTTCCTGCACCAACACAAGTGCGAAAAGTGGTTTTTCAACACTAACTCAAGTGCGAAAAGTGTTTTTTCCACACTAATACAAGTGCAAAAGTGGTTTCCTGCACCAACACAAGTGCGAAAAGTGGTTTTTCAACACTAACACAAGTGCGAAAAGTGGTTTTTCAACACTAACACAAGTGTGAAAAGTGGTTTTTCAACACTAACACAAGTGCGAAAAGTGTTTTTTCCACACTAATACAAGTGCAAAAGTGGTTTCCTGCACCAACACAAGTGCGAAAAGTGTTTTTTCAACACGAACACAAGTGCGAAAAGTGGTTTTTCAACACTAACACAAGTGCGAAAAGTGGTTTTTCAACACTAACACAAGTGCGAAAAGTGGTTTTTCCACACTAACACAAGTGCAAAAGTGGTTTCCTGCACCAACACAAGTGCGAAAAGTGGTTTTTCAACACCAACACAAGTGCGAAAAGTGGTTTTTCAACACTAACACAAGTGCGAAAAGTGGTTTTTCAACACTATCACAAGTGCAAAAAGTGTTTTTTCCACACTAATACAGTGCAAAAGTGGTTTCCTGCACCAACACAAGTGCGAAAAGTGGTTTTTCAACACTAACACAAGTGCGAAAAGTGGTTTTTCAACACTATCACAAGTGCGAAAAGTGGTTTTTCCACATTAATACAAGTGCAAAAGTGGTTTCCTGCACCAACACAAGTGCGAAAAGTGGTTTTTCAACACTAACAGAAGTGCGAAAAGTGGTTTTTCAACACTAACACAAGTGCGAAAAGTGATTTTTCAACACTAACACAAGTGCGAAAAGTGGTTTTTCCACATTAATACAAGTGCAAAAGTGGTTTCCTGCACCAACACAAGTGCGAAAAGTGGTTTTTCAACACTAACAGAAGTGCGAAAAGTGGTTTTTCCACACTAATACAAGTGCAAAAGTGGTTTCCTGCACCAACACAAGTGCGAAAAGTGGTTTTTCAACACTAACACAAGTGCGAAAAGTGGTTTTTCAACACTATCACAAGTGCAAAAAGTGTTTTTTCCACACCAATACAAGTGCAAAAGTGGTTTCCTGCACCAACACAAGTGCGAAAAGTGGTTTTTCAACACTAACACAAGTGCGAAAAGTGGTTTTTCAACACTAACACTTGTGCGAAAAGTGGTTTTCCACACTAATACAAGTACAAAAGTGGTTTCCTGCACCAACACAAGTGCGAAAAGTGGTTTTTCAACACTAACAGAAGTGCGAAAAGTGGTTTTTCAACACTAACACAAGTGCGAAAAGTGATTTTTCAACACTAACACAAGTGCGAAAAGTGGTTTTTCCACATTAATACAAGTGCAAAAGTGGTTTCCTGCACCAACACAAGTGTGAAAAGTGTTTTTTCAACACGAACACAAGTGCGAAAAGTGGTTTTTCAACACTAACACAAGTGCGAAAAGTGGTTTTTCAACACTAACACAAGTGCGAAAAGTGGTTTTTCCACACTAACACAAGTGCAAAAGTGGTTTCCTGCACTAACACAAGTGCGAAAAGTGGTTTTTCAACACTAACACAAGTGCGAAAAGTGGTTTTTCAACACTAACACAAGTGTGAAAAGTGGTTTTTCCACACTAATACAAGTGCAAAAGTGGTTTCCTGCACCAACACAAGTGCAAAAAGTGGTTTTTCCACACTAATACAAGTGCAAAAGTGGTTTCCTGCACCAACACAAGTGCGAAAAGTGGTTTTTCAACACTAAAACAAGTGCGAAAAGTGGTTTTTCAACACAAACACAAGTGCGAAAAGTGGTTTTTCAACACTATCACAAGTGCAAAAGTGGTTTCCTGCACCAACACAAGTGCGAAAAGTGGTTTTTCAACACTAACACAAGTGCGAAAAGTGGTTTTTCAACACTAACACAAGTGCGAAAAGTGGTTTTTCCACACTAATACAATTGCAAAAGTGGTTTCCTGCACCAACACAAGTGCGAAAAGTGGTTTTTCAACACTAACACAAGTGCGAAAAGTGGTTTTTCAACACTATCACAAGTGCAAAAAGTGTTTTTTCCACACTAATACAAGTGCAAAAGTGGTTTCCTGCACCAAAACAAGTGCGAAAAGTGGTTTTTCAACACTAACACAAGTGCGAAAAGTGGTTTTTCAACACTAACACAAGTGCGAAAAGTGGTTTTTCCACACTAATACAAGTGCAAAAGTGGTTTCCTGCACCAACACAAGTGGGAAAAGTGGTTTTTCAACACTAACACAAGTGCGAAAAGTGGTTTTTCAACACTATCACAAGTGCAAAAAGTGTTTTTTCCACACTAATACAAGTGCAAAAGTGGTTTCCTGCACCAACACAAGTGCGAAAAGTGGTTTTTCAACACCAACACAAGTGCGAAAAGTGGTTTTTCAACACTAACACAAGTGCGAAAAGTGTTTTTTCCACACTAATACAAGTGCAAAAGTGGTTTCCTGCACCAACACAAGTGCGAAAAGCGGTTTTTCAACACTAACACAAGTGCGAAAAGTGGTTTTTCAACACTAACACAAGTGCGAAAAGTGGTTTTTCAACACTAACACAAGTGTGAAAAGTGGTTTTTCCACACTAATACAAGTGCAAAAGTGGTTTCCTGCACCAACACAAGTGCGAAAAGTGGTTTTTCAACACTAACACAAGTGCGAAAAGTGGTTTTTCAACACTAACACAAATGCGAAAAGTGGTTTTTCAACACTATCACAAGTGCAAAAAGTGTTTTTTCCACACTAATACAAGTGCCAAAGTGGTTTCCTGCACCAACACAACTGCGAAAAGTGGTTTTTCAACACTAACACAAGTGCGAAAAGTGGTTTTTCAACACTATCACAAGTGCAAAAAGTGTTTTTTCCACACTAATACAAGTGCAAAAGTGGTTTCCTGCACCAACACAAGTGCGAAAAGTGGTTTTTCAACACTATCACAAGTGCGAAAAGTGGTTTTTCCACATTAATACAAGTGCAAAAGTGGTTTCCTGCACCAACACAAGTGCAAAAAGTGTTTTTTCCACACTAATACAAGTGCAAAAGTGGTTTCCTGCACCAACACAAGTGCGAAAAGTGATTTTTCAACACTAACACAAGTGCGAAAAGTGGTTTTTCCACATTAATACAAGTGCAAAAGTGGTTTCCTGCACCAACACAAGTGCGAAAAGTGTTTTTTCAACACGAACACAAGTGCGAAAAGTGGTTTTTCAACACTAACACAAGTGCGAAAAGTGGTTTTTCAACACTAACACAAGTGCGAAAAGTGGTTTTTCCACACTAACACAAGTGCAAAAGTGGTTTCCTGCACTAACACAAGTGCGAAAAGTGGTTTTTCAACACTAACACAAGTGCGAAAAGTGGTTTTTCAACACTAACACAAGTGTGAAAAGTGGTTTTTCCACACTAATACAAGTGCAAAAGTGGTTTCCTGCACCAACACAAGTGCAAAAAGTGGTTTTTCCACACTAATACAAGTGCAAAAGTGGTTTCCTGCACCAACACAAGTGCGAAAAGTGGTTTTTCAACACTAACACAAGTGCGAAAAGTGGTTTTTCAACACAAACACAAGTGCGAAAAGTGGTTTTTCAACACTATCACAAGTGCAAAAGTGGTTTCCTGCACCAACACAAGTGCGAAAAGTGGTTTTTCAACACTAACACAAGTGCGAAAAGTGGTTTTTCAACACTAACACAAGTGCGAAAAGTGGTTTTTCCACACTAATACAATTGCAAAAGTGGTTTCCTGCACCAACACAAGTGCGAAAAGTGGTTTTTCAACACTAACACAAGTGCGAAAAGTGGTTTTTCAACACTATCACAAGTGCAAAAAGTGTTTTTTCCACACTAATACAAGTGCAAAAGTGGTTTCCTGCACCAACACAAGTGCGAAAAGTGGTTTTTCAACACTAACACAAGTGCGAAAAGTGGTTTTTCAACACTAACACAAGTGCGAAAAGTGGTTTTTCCACACTAATACAAGTGCAAAAGTGGTTTCCTGCACCAACACAAGTGGGAAAAGTGGTTTTTCAACACTAACACAAGTGCGAAAAGTGGTTTTTCAACACTATCACAAGTGCAAAAAGTGTTTTTTCCACACTAATACAAGTGCAAAAGTGGTTTCCTGCACCAACACAAGTGCGAAAAGTGGTTTTTCAACACCAACACAAGTGCGAAAAGTGGTTTTTCAACACTAACACAAGTGCGAAAAGTGTTTTTTCCACACTAATACAAGTGCAAAAGTGGTTTCCTGCACCAACACAAGTGCGAAAAGCGGTTTTTCAACACTAACACAAGTGCGAAAAGTGGTTTTTCAACACTAACACAAGTGCGAAAAGTGGTTTTTCAACACTAACACACGTGTGAAAAGTGGTTTTTCCACACTAATACAAGTGCAAAAGTGGTTTCCTGCACCAACACAAGTGCGAAAAGTGGTTTTTCAACACTAACACAAGTGCGAAAAGTGGTTTTTCAACACTAACACAAGTGCGAAAAGTGGTTTTTCAACACTATCACAAGTGCAAAAAGTGTTTTTTCCACACTAATACAAGTGCCAAAGTGGTTTCCTGCACCAACACAACTGCGAAAAGTGGTTTTTCAACACTAACACAAGTGCGAAAAGTGGTTTTTCAACACTATCACAAGTGCAAAAAGTGTT